>NC_060140.1:8197639-8497639 GCF_021461385.2 Schistocerca piceifrons
GTCACCTCAGGTTTACTGTACCCCTTGGACCTTCGTATTCACGATGAATCACAGAGATTGCATCGGAATCAAACACAAAAGGCACAATGCCGACTTAAGTACAATAAGGCTGACACTTCTTACTGTCTATGTTTTGAACCTCTCCTGTGAGACGACTTTTAGATTCCGATGCTTCACTTCAGGTTCACTGTTTCCCTTGGACCTCCTTATTGACGATGAAACACAGAAATTGCATCGGAATAAAATCATAAGTCACAATGAAGACCTACGTACAAGAGGACTGACTCATCTTACTGTCTATGCTTTGATCCATTCCTGTGAGTCCAGTTTGTAATTCCGATGCTTCACTTCAGGTTTACTGTATCCCTTGGACCTTCTTATTGACGATGAAACACAGAAATTGCATCAGAATTAAATACAAAAGGCACAATGCCGACTTAAGTACAAGAAGACTGACTCTTCTTACTGTCTATGTTTTGAACCATTCCTGTGACACTATTTATAGATTCTGATGCTTCACTTCAGGTTTACTGTATCCCTTGGACCTTCTTATTGACGATGAAACACAGAAATTGCATCGGAATTAAATACAAAAGGCACAATGCCGAATTAAGTACAAGAAGACTGACTCTTCCTACTGTCTTTGTTTTGAACCATTCCTGTGACACTAGTTATAGATTCCGATGCTTCACTTCAGGTTTACTGTATCCCTCTGATCTTATTGACGATGAAACACAGAAATTGCATCGGAATTAAATACAAAAGGCACAATGCCGACTTAAGCACAAGAAGACTGACCCATCTTACTGTCTATGTTTTGAACCATTCCTGTGACACTAGTTCTAGATTCCGATGCTTCACTTCAGGTCTACTACATGTCTTGGACCTTCTTATTGACGAAGAAACACAGAAATTGCATCGGAATTAAACACAAAAGGCACAATGCCGACTTAAGTACAAAAAGACTGACTCATCTTACTGACTATAATTAGAACCATTCCTGTGACACTAGTTATAGATTCCGATGCTTCACTTCAGGTTTACTGTGTCCCTCTGACCTTATTGACGATGAAACACAGAATTGCAATCGGAATTAAACAAAAAAGGCACAATGCCGACTTAAGTAAAAGAAGATTGACTCTTTTTACTGATTATGCTTTGAGCCTTTCCTGTGACACAAGTTATAGATTCGGATGCTTCACTTCAGGTTTACTGTATCCCTCTGACCTTCTTATTGTTGATGAAACACAGAAATTGCATCGGGATTAAATACAAAAGGCACAATGCCGACTTAAGTACAAGAAGACTGACTCTTCCTACTATCTATGTTTTGAACCATTCCTGTGACACTAGTTATAGATTCCGATGCTTCACTTTAGGTTTGCTGTATCCCTCTGACCTTATTTCCGATGAAACACAGAAATTGCATTGGAATTAAATAGAAAAGGCACAATGCCGACTTAAGGACAAGAAGACTGACTCTTCTTACTGACTATGATTTGAACCATTCCTGTGACACTAGTTATAGATTCCGATGCTTCACTTCAGAGTTACTGTTTCCCTTGGACCTTCTTATTGACGATGAAACACAGAAATTGTATCGGAATTAAATACAAATGGCACAATGCCGACTTAAGTACAAGAAGACTGACTCTTCTACTGTCTATGTTTTGAACCATTTCTGTGACACTAGTTATAGAGTGCGATGCTTCACTTCAGGTTCACTGTATCCCTTGGGCCTTCTTATTGACGATGAATCACAGAAATTGCATCGGAATTAAATACAAAAGGCGCAATCCCGACTTAAGTACAAGAAGACTGACTCTTCTTACTGTCATTGATTTGAACCATTCCTGTGTCACTAGTTATAGATTACGATGCTTCACTTCAGGTTTACGGTACCCCTCTGACCTTCCTATTGCCGATGACACACAGAAATTGCATCGGAATTAATTAGAAAATCCACAATGCCGACTTAAGTACAAGAAGACAGACTCTTCTTACTGTATATGATTTAAACCATTACTGTGACACTAGTTGAAGATTACGATGCTTCACTTCAGGTTTACTGTATCCCTCTGACCTTCTTATTGCCGGTGAAACACAGAAATTGCATCGGAATTAAGTACAAAAGGCACAATGCCGACATAAGTACAAGAAGACTGACTCTTCCAACTGTCTATGATTTGAACCATTCCTGTGACACTAGTTGTAGATTCCGATGCTCCACTTCAGGTTAACTGTATCCCTCTGACCTTCTTATTGACGATGAAACACAGAAATTGCATCGGAATTAAATAGAAAAGGCACAATGCCGACTTAAGTACAAGAAGACTGACTCTTCTCACTCTCTATGTTATGAACCATTCCTGTGACTCTAGTTATAGATTCCGATGCTTCACTCCAGGTTTACTGTATCCCTTGGACCTTCTTATTGACGATGAAACACAAAAATTGCATAGGAATTAAATAGAAAAGGCACAATGCCGACTTACGTACAAGAAGACTGACTCTTCTTACTGACTATGTTTTGAACTATTCCTGTGACACTAGTTATAGATTGCGATGCTTCACTTCAGGTTTACAGTATACCTTGGACCTTCTTATTGACGATGAAACACAGAAATTGCATCGGAAATAAATACAAAAGGCACAATGCCGACTTAAGTACAAGAAGACTGACTCTTCCTACTGTCTATGTTTTGAACCATTCCTGTGACACTAGTTTTGGATTCCGATGTTTCACTTCAGGTTTACTGTATCCCTCTGACCTTCTTATTGTTGATGAAACACAGAAATCGCATCGGGATTAAATACAAAAGGCACAATGCTGACTTAAGTACAAGAAGACTGACTCTTCCTACTATCTATGTTTTGAACCATTTCTGTGTTACTAGTTATCGATTCCGATGCTTCACTTCAGGTTTACTGTATTCCTCTGACCTTATTGCAGATGAAACACAGAATTTGCATCGGAATTAAATACAAAAGGCACAATGCCGACTTAAGGACAAGAAGACTGACTCTTCTTACTGACTATGTTTTGAACCATTCCTGTGACACTAGTTATAGATTCCGATGCTTCACTTCAGAGTTACTGTTTCCCTTGGACCTTCTTATTGACGACGAAACTCAGAAATTGTATTGGAATTAAATACAAATGGCACAATGCCGACTTAAGTACAAGAAGACTGACTCTTCTACTGTCTATGTTTTGAACCATTTCTGTGACACTAGTTATAGAGTGCGATGCTTCACTTCAGGTTTGCTGTATCCCTTGGGCTTTCTTATTGACGATGAATCACAGAAATTGCATCGGAATTAAATACAAAATGCACAATCCCGACTTAAGTACAAGAAGACTGACTCCTCTTACTGTCTGTATGTTGAACCATTCCTGTGACACTAGTTATAGATTCCGATGCTTCACTTCAGGTTTACTGTATCCCTCTGACCTTCTTATTGCCGGTGAAACACAGAAATTGCATCGGAATTAAATACGAAAGGCACAATGCGAACTTAAGTATAAGAAGACTGACTCTTCTTACTGACTATGTTTTGAACCATTCCTGTGACACTAGTTATAGATTCCGATGCTTCACTTCAAGTTTACTCTATCCCTCTGACCTTCTTCTTGCCGGTGAAACAGAGAAATTGCATCGGAATTAAATTCGGAAGGCACAATGCCAACTTAGGTACAAGAAAACTGACTCTTCTTACTGACTATGTTTTGAACCATTCCTGTGACACTAGTTGTAGATTCCGATGCTCCACTTCAGATTTACTGTATCCCTCTGACCTTCTTATTGACGATGAAACACAGAAATTGCATCGGAATTAATTAGAAAAGGCACAATGCCGACTTAAGTACAAGAAGACTGACTCTTCTTACTGTCTATGATTTGAACCATTCCTGTGTCACTAGTTATAAATTACGATGCTTCACTTCAGGTTTACGTTACCCCTCTGACCTTCCTATTGCCGATGAAACAGAGAAATTGCATCGGAATTAATTAGAAAATCCACAATGCCGACTTAAGTACAAGAAGACAGACTCTTCTTACTGTATATGATTTGAACCATTACTGTGACACTAGTTGAAGATTACGATGCTTCACTTCAGGTTTACTGTATCCCTCTGACCTTCTTATTGCCGGTGAAACACAGAAATTGCATCGGAATTAAGTACAAAAGGCACAATGCCGACATAAGAACACGAAGACTGACTCTTCCAACTGTCTATGATTTGAACCATTCCTGTGTCACTAGTTATAGTTTACGATGTTCACTTCAGGTTTACGGTACCCCTCTGACCTTCCTATTGCCGATGAAACACAGAAATTGCATCGGAATTAATTAGAAAATCCACAATGCCGACTTAAGTACAAGAAGACTGACTCTTCTTACTCTCTATGTTATGTACTATTCCTGTGACACTAGTTATCGATTCCGATGCTTCACTCCAGGTTTACTGTATCCCTTGGACCTTCTTATTGACGATGAAACACAGAAATTGCATAGGAATTAAATAGAAAAGGCACAATGCCGACTTAAATACAAGAAGGCTGACTCTTCTTACTGACTATGTTTTGAACTATTCCTGTGACACTAGTTATAGATTGCGATGCTTCACTTCAGGTTTACAGTATACCTTGGACCTTCTTATTGACGATGAAACACAGAAATTGCATCGGAAATAAATACAAAAGGCACAATGCCGACTTAAGTACAAGAAGACTGACTCTTCCTACTGTCTATGTTTTGAACCATTCCTGTGACACTAGTTGTAGATTCCGATGCTCCACTTCAGATTTACTGTATCCCTCTGACCTACTTATTGACGATGAAACACAGAAATTGCATCGGAATTAATTAGAAAAGGCACAATGCCGACTTAAGTACAAGAAGACTGACTCTTCTTACTGTCTATGATTTGAACCATTCCTGTGTCACTAGTTATAGTTTACGATGTTCACTTCAGGATTACGGTACCCCTCTGACCTTCCTATTGCCGATGAAACACAGAAATTGCATCGTAATTAATTAGAAAATCCACAATGCCGACTTAAGTACAAGAAGACAGACTCTTCTTACTGTCTATGATTTGAACCATACCTGTGACACTAGTTGAAGATTACGATGCTTCACTTCAGGTTTACTGTATCCCTCTGACCTTCTTATTGCCGGTAAAACACAGAAATTGCATCATAATTAAGTACAAAAGGCACAATGCCGACATAAGTACAAGAAGACTGATTCTTCCAACTGTCTATGTTTTGAACCATTCCTGTGACACTAGTTGTAGATTCCGATGCTCCACTTTAGGTTTACTGTATCCCTCTGACCGTCGTATTGACGATGAAACTCAGAAATTGCATCGGAATTAAATGGAAAAGGCACAATGCCGACTTAAGTACAAGAAGACTGACTCTTCTTACTCTCTATGTTATGAACCATTCCTGTGACACTAGTTATAGATTCCGATGCTTCACTCCAGGTTTACTGTATCCCTTGGACCTTCTTATTGACGATGAAACACAGAAATTGCATAGGAATTAAATAGAAAAGGCACAATGCCGACTTAACTACAAGAAGACTGACTCTTCTTACTGACTATGATTTGAACTATTCCTGTGACACTAGTTATAGATTGCGATGCTTCACTTCAGGTTTACTGTATTCCTTGGACCTTCTTATTGACGATGAAACACAGAAAATGCATCGGAAATAAATACAAAAGCACAATGCCGAATTAAGTACAAGAAGACTGACTCTTTCTACTGTCTATGCTTTGAATCATTCCTGTGACACTAGTTTTGGATTCCGATGCTTCACTTCAGGTTTACTGTATCCCTCTGACCTTCTTATTGTTGATGAAACACAGAAATTGCATCGGGATTAAATACAAAAGGCACAATGCCGACTTAAGTACAAGAAGACTGATTCTTCTACTGTCTATGTTTTGAACCATTTCTGTGACACTAGTTATAGAGTGCGATGCTTCACTCCAGGTTTACTGTATCCCTTGGACCTTCTTATTGACGATGAATCACAGAAATTGCATCGGAATTAAATACAAAAGGCACAATCCCGGCTTAAGTACAAGAAGACTTACTCTTCTTACTGTCTGTATATTGAACCACTCCTGTGACACTAGTTATAGATTCCGATGCTTCACTTCAGGTTTACTGTATCCCTCTGACCTTCTTATTGCCGGTGAAACACAGAAATTGCATCGGAATTAAATACGAAAGGCACAATGCCAACTTAAGTATAAGAAGACTGACTCTTCTTACTGACTATGTTTTGAACCATTCCTGTGACACTAGTTGTAGATTCCGATGCTCCACTTCAGATTTACTGTATCCCTCTGACCTTCTTATTGACGATGAAACACAGATATTGCATCGGAATTAATTAGAAAAGACACAATGCCGACCTAAGTACAAGAATACTGACTCTTCATACTGTCTATGATTTGAACCATTCCTGTGACACTAGTTGAAGATTACGATGCTCCACTTCAGGATTACTGTATCCCTCTGACCTTCTTATTGCCGGTGAAACACAGAAATTGCTTCGGAATTAAATACAAAAGGCACAATGCCGACATAAGTACAAGAAGACTGACTCTTCCAACTGTCTATGTTTTGAACCATTCCTGTAACACTAGTTGTAGATTCCGATGCTCCACTTCAGGTTTACTGTATCCCTCTGACCTTCTTATTGACGATGAAACACAGAAATTGCATCGCAATTAATTAGAAAAGGCACAATGCCGACTTAAGTACAAGAAGACTGACTCCTCTAACTGTCTATGATTTGAACCATTCCTGTGACACTAGTTGAAGATCCCGATGCTTCACTTCAGGTTTACTGTATCCCTCTCATCCTCTTAATGACGATGAAACACAGAAATTCCAACGGAATTAAATAGAAACACCACAATGCTTACTTAAGTACAAGATGACTAACTCTGCTTACTGGCTATGTTTTGAACCATTCCTGTGACACTAGTTATATATTCCGATGTTTCACTTCAGGTTTACTGTATCTCTTGGATTTTCTTATTGACGAAGAAACACAGAAATTGCATCGGAATTAAATACAAAAGGCACAATTCCGACTTAATTACAAGAAGACTGACTCTTCTTACTGTCTATGTTTTGAATCCCTCCTGTGAGACCAGTTTTAGGTTCCGATACTTCACCTCAGGTTTACTGTACCCCTTGGACCTTCGTATTCACGATGAATCACAGAGATTGCATCGGAATCAAACACAAAAGGCACAATGCCGACTTAAGTACAATAAGGCTGGCACTTCTTACTGTCTATGTTTTGAACCTCTCCTGTGAGACGACTTTTAGATTCCGATGCTTCACTTCAGGTTTACTGTTTCCCTTGGACCTTCTTATTGACGATGAAACACAGAAATTGCATCGGAATAAAATCATAAGTCATAATGAAGACCTACATACAAGAGGACTGACTCATCTTACTGTCTATGCTTTGATCCATTCCTGTGAGTCCAGTTTGTAATTCCGATGCTTCACTTCATGTTTACTGTATCCCTTGGACCTTCTTATTGACGATGAAACACAGAAATTGCATCAGAATTAAATACAAAAGGCACAATGCCGACTTAAGTACAAGAAGACAGACTCTTCTTACTGTATATGATTTGAACCATTACTGTGACACTAGTTGAAGATTACGATGCTTGACTTCAGGTTTACTGTATCCCTCTGACCTTCTTATTGCCGGTGAAACACAGAAATTGCATCGGAATTAAGTACAAAAGGCACAATGCCGACATAAGAACAAGAAGACTGACTCTTCCAACTGTCTATGATTTGAACCATTCCTGTGTCACTAGTTATAGTTTACGATGTTCACTTCAGGTTTACGGTACCCCTCTGACCTTCCTATTGCCGATGAAACACAGAAATTGCATCGGAATTAATTAGAAAATCCACAATGCCGACTTAAGTACAAGAAGACAGACTCTTCTTACTGTCTATGATTTGAACCATACCTGTGACACTAGTTGAAGATTACGATGCTTCACTTCAGGTTTACTGTATCCCTCTGACCTTCTTATTGCCGGTAAAACACAGAAATTGCATCGGAATTAAGTACAAAAGGCACAATGCCGACATAAGTACAAGAAGACTGACTCTTCCAACTGTCTATGTTTTGAACCATTCCTGTGACACTAGTTATAGATTCCGATGCTTCACTCCAGGTTTACTGTATCCCTTGGACCTTCTTATTGACGATGAAACACAGAAATTGCATAGGAATTAAATAGAAAAGGCACAATGCCGACTTAACTACAAGAAGACTGACTCTTCTTACTGACTATGATTTGAACTATTCCTGTGACACTAGTTATAGATTGCGATGCTTCACTTCAGGTTTACTGTATTCCTTGGACCTTCTTATTGACGATGAAACACAGAAATTGCATCGGAAATAAATACAAAAGCACAATGCCGAATTAAGTACAAGAAGACTGACTCTTTCTACTGTCTATGATTTGAATCATTCCTGTGACACTAGTTTTGGATTCCGATGCTTCACTTCAGGTTTACTGTATCCCTCTGACCTTCTTATTGTTGATGAAACACAGAAATTGCATCGGGATTAAATACAAAAGGCACAATGCCGACTTAAGTACAAGAAGACTGACTCTTCTACTGTCTATGTTTTGAACCATTTCTGTGACACTAGTTATAGAGTGCGATGCTTCACTCCAGGTTTACTGTATCCCTTGGACCTTCTTATTGACGATGAATCACAGAAATTGCATCGGAATTAAATACAAAAGGCACAATCCCGGCTTAAGTACAAGAAGACTTACTCTTCTTACTGTCTGTATATTGAACCATTCCTGTGACACTAGTTATAGATTCCGATGCTTCACTTCAGGTTTACTGTATCCCTCTGACCTTCTTATTGCCGGTGAAACACAGAAATTGCATCGGAATTAAATACGAAAGGCACAATGCCAACTTAAGTATAAGAAGACTGACTCTTCTTACTGACTATGTTTTGAACCATTCCTGTGACACTAGTTGTAGATTCCGATGCTCCACTTCAGATTTACTGTATCCCTCTGACCTTCTTATTGACGATGAAACACAGAAATTGCATCGGAATTAATTAGAAAAGACACAATGCCGACTTAGGTACAAGAAGACTGACTCTTCTTACTGTCTATGATTTGAACCATTCCTGTGACACTAGTTGAAGATTACGATGCTCCACTTCAGGTTTACTGTATCCCTTGGACCTTCTTATTAACGATGAAACACAGAAATTACATCGGAATTAAATACAAAAGGCACAATGCCGACATAAGTACAAGAAGACTGACTCTTCCAACTGTCTATGTTTTGAACCATTCCTGTGACACTAGTTATAGATTCCGATGCTTCACTTCAGGTTTACGGTACCCCTCTGACCTTCTTATTGACGATGAAACACAGAAATTGCATCGGAATTGATTAGAAAAGGCACAATGCCGACTTAAGTACAAGAAGACTGACTCTTCTTATTGTCTATGATTTGAACCATTCCTGTGACACTAGTTGAAGATTACGATGCTTCACTTCAGGTTTACTGTATCCCTCTGACCTTCTTATTGCCGGTGAAACACAGAAATTGCTTCGGAATTAAATACAAAAGGCACAATGCCGACATAAGTACAAGAAGACTGACTCTTCCAACTGTCTATGTTTTGAACCATTCCTGTGACACTAGTTATATATTCCGATGTTTCACTTCAGGTTTACTGTATCTCTTGGACCTTCTTATTGACGAAGAAACACAGAAATTGCATCGGAATTAAACACAAAAGGCACAATGCCGACTTAAGTACAAAAAGACTGTCTCTTCCTACTGACTATGATTAGAACCATTCCTGTGACACTAGTTATAGATTCCGATGCTTCACTTCAGGTTTACTGTATCCCTCTGACCTTCTTATTGACGATGAAACACAGAAATTGCATCGGAATTAAATACAGAAGGCACAATTCCGACTTAATTACAAGAAGACTGACTCTTCTTACTGTCTATGTTTTGAATCCCTCCTGTGAGACCAGTTTTAGGTTCCGATACTTCACCTCAGGTTTACTGTACCCCTTGGACCTTCGTATTCACGATGAATCACAGAGATTGCATCGGAATCAAACACAAAAGGCACAATGCCGACTTAAGTACAATAAGGCTGACACTTCTTACTGTCTATGTTATGAACCTCTCCTGTGAGACGACTTTTAGATTCCGATGCTTCACTTCAGGTTTACTGTTTCCCTTGGACCTTCTTATTGACGATGAAACACAGAAATTGCATCGGAATAAAATCATAAGTCACAATGAAGACCTACATACAAGAGGACTGACTCATCTTACTGTCTATGCTTTGATCCATTCCTGTGAGTCCAGTTTGTAATTCCGATGCTTCATTTCAGGTTTACTGTATCCCTTGGACCTTCTTATTGACGATGAAACACAGAAATTGCATCAGAATTAAATACAAAAGGCACAATGCCGACTTAAGTACAAGAAGACTGACTCTTCTTACTGTCTATGTTTTGAACCATTCCTGTGACACTATTTATAGATTCTGATGCTTCACTTCAGGTTTACTGTATCCCTTGTACCTTCTTATTGACGATGAAACACAGAAATTGCATCGGAATTAAATACAAAAGGCACAATGCCGAATTAAGTACAAGAAGACTGACTCTTCCTACTGTCTTTGTTTTGAACCATTCCTGTGACACTAGTTATAGATTCCGATGCTTCACTTCAGGTTTACTGTATCCCTCTGATCTTATTGGCGATGAAACACAGAAATTGCATCGGAATTAAATACAAAAGGCACAATGCCGACTTAAGTACAAGAAGACTGACCCATCTTACTGTCTATGATTTGAACCATTCCTGTGACACTAGTTCTAGATTCCGATGCTTCACTTCAGGTCTACTGCATGTCTTGGACCTTCTTATTGACGAAGAAACACAGAAATTGCATCGGAATTAAACACAAAAGGCACAATGCCGACTTAAGTACAAAAAGACTTACTCATCTTACTGACTACAATTAGAACCATTCCTGTGACACTAGTTATAGATTCCGATGCTTCACTTCAGGTTTACTGTGTCCCTCTGACCTTATTGACGATGAAACACAGAAATTGCAATCGGAATTAAACAAAAAAGGCACAATGCCGACTTAAGTACAAGAAGATTGACTCTTTTTACTGATTATGCTTTGAGCCTTTCCTGTGACACAAGTTATAGATTCGGATGCTTCACTTCAGGTTTACTGTATCCCTCTGACCTTCTTATTGTTGATGAAACACAGATATTGCATCGGGATTAAATACAAAAGGCACAATGCCGACTTAAGTACAAGAAGACTGACTCTTCCTACTATCTATGTTTTGAACCATTCCTGTGACACTAGTTATAGATTCCGATGCTTCACTTCAGGTTTGCTGTATCCCTCTGACCTTATTTCCGATGAAACGCAGAAATTGCATTGGAATTAAATAGAAAAGGCACAATGCCGACTTAAGGACAAGAAGACTGACTCTTCTTACTGACTATGATTTGAACCATTCCTGTGACACTAGTTATAGATTCCGATGCTTCACTTCAGAGTTACTGTTTCCCTTGGACCTTCTTATTGACGATGAAACACAGAAATTGTATCGGAATTAAATACAAATGGCACAATGCCGACTTAAGTACAAGAAGACTGACTCTTCTACTGTCTATGTTTTGAACCATTTCTGTGACACTAGTTATAGAGTGCGATGCTTCACTTCAGGTTCACTGTATCCCTTGGGCCTTCTTATTGACGATGAATCACAGAAATTGCATCGGAATTAAATACAAAAGGCACAATCCCGACTTAAGTACAAGAAGACTGACTCTTCTTACTGTCATTGATTTGAACCATTCCTGTGTCACTAGTTATAGATTACGATGATTCACTTCAGGTTTACGGTACCCCTCTGACCTTCCTATTGCCGATGAAACACAGAAATTGCATCGGAATTAATTAGAAAATCCACAATGCCGACTTAAGTACAAGAAGACAGACTCTTCTTACTGTATATGATTTGAACCATTACTGTGACACTAGTTGAAGATTACGATGCTTCACTTCAGGTTTACTGTATCCCTCTGACCTTCTTATTGCCGGTGAAACACAGAAATTGCATCGGAATTAAGTACAAAAGGCACAATGCCGACATAAGTACAAGAAGACTGACTCTTCCAACTGTCTATGATTTGAACCATTCCTGTGACACTAGTTGTAGATTCCGATGCTCCACTTCAGGTTTACTGTATCCCTCTGACCTTCTTATTGACGATGAAACACAGAAATTGCATCGGAATTAAATAGAAAAGGCACAATGCCGACTTAAGTACAAGAAGACTGACTCTTCTCACTCTCTATGTTATGAACCATTCCTGTGACTCTAGTTATAGATTCCGATGCTTCACTCCAGGTTTACTGTATCCCTTGGACCTTCTTATTGACGATGAAACACAAAAATTGCATAGGAATTAAATAGAAAAGGCACAATGCCGACTTACGTACAAGAAGACTGACTCTTCTTACTGACTATGTTTTGAACTATTCCTGTGACACTAGTTATAGATTGCGATGCTTCACTTCAGGTTTACAGTATACCTTGGACCTTCTTATTGACGATGAAACACAGAAATTGCATCGGAAATAAATACAAAAGGCACAATGCCGACTTAAGTACAAGAAGACTGACTCTTCCTACTGTCTATGTTTTGAACCATTCCTGTGACACTAGTTTTGGATTCCGATGCTTCACTTCAGGTTTACTGTATCCCTCTGACCTTCTTATTGTTGATGAAACACAGAAATCGCATCGGGATTAAATACAAAAGGCACAATGCTGACTTAAGTACAAGAAGACTGACTCTTCCTACTATCTATGTTTTGAACCATTTCTGTGTTACTAGTTATCGATTCCGATGCTTCACTTCAGGTTTACTGTATTCCTCTGACCTTATTGCCGATGAAACACAGAATTTTCATCGGAATTAAATACAAAAGGCACAATGCCGACTTAAGGACAAGAAGACTGACTCTTCTTCCTGACTATGTTTTGAACCATTCCTGTGACACTAGTTATAGATTCCGATGCTTCACTTCAGAGTTACTGTTTCCCTTGGACCTTCTTATTGAAGACGAAACTCAGAAATTGTATTGGAATTAAATACAAATGGCACAATGCCGACTTAAGTACAAGAAGACTGACTCTTCTACTGTCTATGTTTTGAACCATTTCTGTGACACTAGTTATAGAGTGCGATGCTTCACTTCAGGTTTGCTGTATCCCTTGGGCCCTCTTATTGACGATGAATCACAGAAATTGCATCGGAATTAAATACAAAATGCACAATCCCGACTTAAGTACAAGAAGACTGACTCCTCTTACTGTCTGTATAATGAACCATTCCTGTGACACTAGTTATAGATTCCGATGCTTCACTTCAGGTTTACTGTATCCCTCTGACCTTCTTATTGCCGGTGAACACACAGAAATTGCATCGGAATTAAATACGAAAGGCACAATGCGAACTTAAGTATAAGAAGACTGACTCTTCTTACTGACTATGTTTTGAACCATTCCTGTGACACTAGTTATAGATTCCGATGCTTCACTTCAAGTTTACTCTATCCCTCTGACCTTCTTATTGCCGGTGAAACAGAGAAATTGCATCGGAATTAAATACGGAAGGCACAATGCCAACTTAGGTACAAGAAAACTGACTCTTCTTACTGACTATGTTTTGAACCATTCCTGTGACACTAGTTGTAGATTCCGATGCTCCACTTCAGATTTACTGTATCCCTCTGACCTTCTTATTGACGATGAAACACAGAAATTGCATCGGAATTAATTAGAAAAGGCACAATGCCGACTTAAGTACAAGAAGACTGACTCTTCTTACTGTCTATGATTTGAACCATTCCTGTGTCACTAGTTATAGATTACGATGCTTCACTTCAGGTTTACGGTACCCCTCTGACGTTCCTATTGCCGATGAAACACAGAAATTGCATCGGAATTAAGTACAAAAGGGACAATGCCGACATAAGAACAAGAAGACTGACTCTTCCAACTGTCTATGATTTGAACCATTCCTGTGACACTAGTTGTAGATTCCGATGCTCAACTTCAGGTTTACTGTATCCCTCTGACCTTCTTATTGACGATGAAACACAGAAATTGCATCGGAATTAAATAGAAAAGGCACAATCCTGACTTAAGTACAAGAATACTGACTCTTCTTACTCTCTATGTTATGAACCACTCCTGTGACACTAGTTACAGATTCCGATGCTTCACTTCAGGTTTACTGTATCCCTTGGACCTTCTTATTGACGATGAAACACAGAAATTGCATAGGAATTAAATAGAAAAGGCACAATGCCGACTTAAGTAGAAGAAGACTGACTCTTTTTACTGACTATGTTTTGAACTATTCCTGTGACACTAGTTATAGATTGCGATGCTTCACTTCAGGTTTACAGTATACCTTGGACCTTCTTATTGACGATGAAACACAGAAATTGCATCGGGAATAAATACAAAAGGCACAATGCCGACTTAAGTACAAGATGACTAACTCTGCTTACTGACTATGATTTGAACCATTCCTGTGACACTAGTTATAGATTCCGATGGTTCACGTCAGAGTTACTGTTTCCCTTGGACCTTCTTATTGACGATGAAACACAGAAATTGCATCGGAATTAAATACAAATGGCACAATGCCGACTTAAGTACAAGAAGACTGACTCTTCTACTGTCTATGTTTTGAACCATTTCTGTGACACTAGTTATACAGTGCGATGCTTCACTTCAGGTTTACTGTATCCCTTGGGCCTTCTTATTGACGATGAATCACAGAAATTGCATCGGAATTAACTACAAAAGGCACAATCCCGACTTAAGTACAAGAAGACTGACTCCTCTTACTGTCTGTATATTGAACCATTCCTGTGACACTATTTATAGATTCCGATGCTTCACTTCAGGTTTACTGTATCCCTCTGACCTTCTTATTGCCGGTGAAACAGAGAAATTGCATCGGAATTAAATACGAAAGGCACAATGCCAACTTAGGTACAAGAAGACTGACTCTTCTTACTGACTATGTTTTGAACCATTCCTGTGACACTAGTTGTAGATTCCGATGCTCCACTTCAGATTTACTGTACCCCTCTGACCTTCCTATTGCCGATGAAACACAGAAATTGCATCGGAATTAATTAGAAAATCCACAATGCCGACTTAAGTACAAGAAGACAGACTCTTCTTACTGTATATGATTTGAACCATTACTGTGACACTAGTTGAAGATTACGATGCTTCACTTCAGGTATACTGTATCCCTCTGACCTTCTTCTTGCCGGTGAACACAGAAATTGCATCGGAATTAAGTACAAAAGGCACAATGCCGACATAAGTACAAGAAGACTGACTCTTCCAACTGTCTATGATTTGAACCATTTCTGTGACACTAGTTGTAGATTCCGATGCTCCACTTCAGGTTTACTGTATCCCTCTGACCTTCTTATTGACGATGAAACACAGAAATTGCATCGGAATTAAATAGAAAAGGCACAATGCCGACTTAAGTACAAGAAGACTGACTCTTCCTACTCTCTATGTTATGAACCATTCCTGTGACACTAGTTATAGATTCCGATGCTTCACTCCAGGTTTACAGTATACCTTGGACCTTCTTATTGACGATGAAACACTGAAATTGCATCGGAAATAAATAGAAAAGGCACAATGCCGACTTAAGTACAAGAAGACTGACTCTTCCTACTGTCTATGTTTTGAACCATTCCTGTGACACTAGTTTTGGATTCCGATGCTTCACTTCAGGTTTACTGTATCCCTCTGACCTTCTTATTGTTGATGAAACACAGAAATTGCATCGGGATTAAATACAAAAGGCACAATGCCGACTTAAGTACAAGAAGACTGCCTCTTCCTACTGTCTATGTTTTGAACCATTCCTGTGACACTAGTTTTGGATTCCGATGCTTCACTTCAGGTTTACTGTATCCCTCTGACCTTATTGCCGATGAAACACAGAATTTGCATCGGAATTAAATACAAAAGGCACAATGCCGACTTAAGTACAAGAAGACTGACTCTTCTTACTGTCTATGATTTGAACCATTCCTGTGACACTAGTTGTAGATTCCGATGCTCCACTTCAGGTTTACTGTATCCCTCTGACCTTCTTATTGCCGATTAAACACAGAAATTCCAACGGAATTAAATAGAAACAACACAATGCTTACCTAAGTACAAGATAACTAACTCTGCTTACTGACTATGATTTGAACCATTCCTGTGACACTAGTTATAGATTCCGATGCTTCACTTCAGAGTTACTGCTTCCCTTGGACCTTTTTATTGACGATGAAACACAGAAATTGTATCGGAATTAAATACAAATGGCACAATGACGACTTAAGTACAAGAAGACTGACTCTTCTACTGTCTATGTTTTGAACCATTTCTGTGACACTAGTTATAGAGTGCGATGCTTGACTTCAGGTTTACTGTATCCCTTGGGCCTTCTTATTGACGATGAATCACAGAAATTGCATCGGAATTAAATACAAATGGCACAATCCCGACTTAAGTACAAGAACACTGACTCTTATTACAGTCTGTATATTGAACCATTCCTGTGACACTAGTTATAGATTCCGATGCTTCATATCAGGTTTACTGTATCCCTCTGACCTTCTTATTGCCGGTGAAACAGAGAAATTGCACCGGAATGAAATACGAAAGGCACAATGCCAACTTAGGTACAAGAAGACTGACTCTTCTTTCTGACTATGCTTTGAACCATTCCTGTGACACTAGTTGTAGATTCCGATGCTCCACTTCAGATTTACTGTATCCCTCTGACCATCTTATTGACGATGAAACACAGAAATTGCATCGGAATTAATTAGAAAAGGCACAATGCCGACTTAAGTAGACTGACTCTTCTTACTGTCTATGATTTGAACCATTCCTGTGTCACTAGTTATAGATTACGATGCTTCACTTCAGGTTTACGGTACCCCTCTGACCTTCCTATTGCCGATGAAACACAGAAATTGCATCGGAATTAATTAGAAAATCCACAATGCCGACTTAAGTACAAGAAGACAGACTCTTCTTACTGTCTATGATTTGAACCGTACCTGTGACACTAGTTGAAGATTACGATGCTTCACTTTAGGTTTACTGTATCCCTCTGACCTTCTTATTGCCGGTGAAACACAGAAATTGAATCGCAATTAAGTACAAAAGGCACAATGCCGAAATAAGTACAAGAAGACTGACTCTTCCAACTCTCTATGATTTGAACCATTCCTGTGACACTAGTTGTAGATTCCGATTCTCCACTTCAGGTTTACTGTATCCCTCTGACCTTCTTATTATCGATGAAACACAGAAATTGCATCAGGATTAAACAGAAAAGGCACAATGCCGACTTAAGTACAAGAAGACTGACTCTTCTTACTCTCTATGTTATGAACCATTCCTGAGACACTAGTTATAGATTCCGATGCTTCACTCCAGGTTTACTGTATCCCTTGGACCTTCTTATTGACGATGAAACACAGAAATTGCATAGGAATTAAATAGAAAGGGCACAATGCCGACTTAAGTACAAGAAGACTGACTCTTCTTACTGACTATGTTTTGAACTATTCCTGTGACACTAGTTATAGATTGCGATGCTTCACTTCAGGTTTACAGTATACCTTTGACCTTCTTATTGACGATGAATCACAGAAATTGCATCGGAAATAAATACAAAAGGCACAATGCCGACTTAAGTACAAGAAGACTGACTCTTCCTACTGTCTCTGTTTTGAACCATTCCTGTGACACTAGTTTTGGATTCGGATGCTTCACTTCAGGTTTACTGTATCCCTCTGACCTTCTTACTGTTGATGAAACACAGAAATTGCATCGCGATTAAATACAAAAGGCACAATGCCGACTTAAGTACAAGAAGACTGACTCTTCCTACTATCTATGTTTTGAACCATTTCTGTGTTACTAGTTATATATTCCGATGCTTCACTTCAGGTTTACTGTATCCCTCTGACCTTATTGCCGATGAAACACAGAATTTGCATCGGAATTAAATACAAAAGGCACAATGCCGACTTAAGGACAAGAAGACTGACTGTTCTTACTGACTATGTTTTGAACCATTCCTGTGACACTAGTTATAGATTCCGATGCTTCACTTCGGAGTTACTGTTTCCCTTGGACCTTCTTATTGACGACGAAACAAAGAAATTGTATTGGAATTAAATACAAATGGCACAATGCCGACTTAAGTACAAGAAGACTGACTCTTCTACTGTCTATGTTTTGAACCATTTCTGTGACACTAGTTATAGAGTGCGATGCTTCACTTCAGGTTTACTGTGTCCCTTGGGCCTTCTTATTCACGATGAATCACAGAAATTGCATCGGAATTAAATACAAAAGGCACAATCCCGACTTAAGTACAAGAAGACTGACTCCTCTTACTGTCTGTATATTGAACCATTCCTGTGACACTAGTTATAGATTCCGATGCTTCACTTCAGGTTTACTGTATCCCTCTGACCTTCTTATTGCCGGTGAAACACAGAAATTGCATCGGAATTAAATACGAAAGGCACAATGCCAACTTAAGTATAAGAAGACTGACTCTTCTTACTGACTATGCTTTGAACCATTCCTGTGACACTAGTTGTAGATTCCGATGCTCCACTTCAGATTTACTGTATCCCTCTGACCTTCTTATTCACGATGAAACACAGAAATTGCATCTGAACTAATTAGAAAAGACACAATGCCGACTTCAGTACAAGAAGACTGACTCTTCTTACTGTCTATGATTTGAACCATTCCTGTGACACTAGTTGAAGATTACGATGCTTCACTTCAGGTTTACTGTATCCCTTGGACCTTCTTATTGCCGGTGAAACACAGAAATTGCATCGGAATTAAATACAAAAGGCACAATGCCGACATAAGTACAAGAAGACTGACTCTTCCAACAGTCTATGTTTTGAACCATTCCTGTGACACTAGTTGTAGATTCCGATGCTCCACCTGAGGTTTACTGTATCCCTCTGACCTTCTTATTGACGATGAAACACAGAAATTGCATCGCAATTAATTAGAAAAGGCACAATGCCGACTTAAGTACAAGAAGACTGACTCTTCTTACTGTCTATGATTTGAACCATTCCTGTGACACTAGTTGTAGATTCCGATGCTCCACTTCAGGTTTACTGTATCCCTCTGACCTTCTTATTGCCGATGAAACACAGAAATTCCAACGGAATAAAATAGAAACACCACAATGCTTACCTAAGTACAAGATGACTAACTCTGCTTACTGACTATGATTTGAACCATTCCTGTGACAAGAGTTATAGATTCCGATGCTTCACTTCAGAGTTACTGTTTCCCTTGGACCTTCTTATTGACGATGAAACACAGAAATTGTATCGGAATTAAATACAAATGGCACAATGCCGACTTAAGTACAAGAAGACTGACTCTTCTACTGTCTATGTTTTGAACCATTTCTGTGACACTAGTTATAGAGTGCGATGCTTCACTTCAGGTTTACTGTATCCCTTGGGCCTTCTTATTGACGATTAATCACAGAAATTACATCGTAATTAAATACAAAAGGCACAATCCCGACTTAAGTACAAGAACACTGACTCTTCTTACTGTCTGTATATTGAACCATTCCTGTGACACTAGTTACAGATTCCGATGCTTCACTTCAGGTTTACTGTATCTCTCTGACCTTCTTATTGCCGGTGAAACAGAGAAATTGCATCGGAATGAAATACGAAAGGCACAATGCCAACTTAGGTACAAGAAGACTGACTCTTCTTTCTGACTATGCTTCGAACCATTCCTGTGACACTAGTTGTAGATTCCGTTGCTCCACTTCAGATTTACTGTATCCCTCTGACCTTCTTATTGACGATGAAACACAGAAATTGCATCGGGATTAATTAGAAAAGGCACAATGCCGACTTAAGTACAAGAAGACTGACTCTTCTTACTGTCTATGATTTGAACCATTCCTGTGTCACTAGTTATAGATTACGATGCTTCACTTCAGGTTTACGGTACCCCTCTGACCTTCCTATTGCCGATGAAACACAGAAATTGCATCGGAATTAATTAGAAAATCCACAATGCCGACTTAAGTACAAAAAGACAGACTCTTCTTACTGTCTATGATTTGAACCATACCTGTGACATTAGTTGAAGATTACGATGCTTCACTTCAGGTTTACTGTATCCCTCTGACCTTCTTATTGCCGGTGAAACACAGAAATTGAATCGCAATTAAGTACAAAAGGCACAATGCCGACATAAGTACAAGAAGACTGACTCTTCCTACTGTCTACGATTTGAACCATTCCTGTGGCACTAGTTGTAGATTTCGATTCTCCACTTCAAGTTTACTGTATCCCTCTGACCTTCTTATTGACGATGAAACACAGAAATTGCATCGGAATTAAATAGAAAAGGCACAATGCCGACTTAAGTACAAGAAGACTGACTCTTCTTACTCTCTATGTTATGAACCATTCCTGTGACACTAGTTATAGATTCCGATGCTTCACTCCAGGTTTACTGTATCCCTTGGACCTTCTTATTGACGATGAAACACAGAAATTGCATAGGAATTAAATAGAAACGGCACAATGCCGACTTAAGTACAAGAAGACTGTCTCTTCTTACTGACTATGTTTTGAACTATTCCTGTGACACTAGTTATAGATTGCGTTGCTTCACTTCAGGTTTACAGTATACCTTGGACCTTCTTATTGACGATGAAACACAGAAATTGCATCGGAAATAAATACAAAAGGCACAATGCCGACTTAAGTACAAGAAGACTGACTCTTCCTACTGTCTATGTTTTGAACCATTCCTGTGACACTAGTTTTGGATTCCGATGCTTCACTTCAGGTTTACTGTATCCCTCTGACTTATTATTGTTGATGAAACACAGAAATTGCATCGGGATTAAATACAAAAGGCACAATGCCGACTTAAGTACAAGAAGACTGACTCTTCCTACTATCTATGTTTTGAACCATTTCTGTGTTACTAGTTATGGTTTCCGATGCTTCCCTTCAGGTTTACTGTATCCCTCTGACCTTATTGCCGATGAAACACAGAATTTGCATCGGAATTAAATACAAAAGGCACAATCCCTACTTAAGTACAAGAAGACTGACTCCTCTTACTGTCTGTATATTGAACCATTCCTGTGACACTAGTTATAGATTCCGATGCTTCACTTCAGGTTAACTGTATCCCTCTGACCTTCTTATTGCCGGTGAAACACAGAAATTGCATCGGAATTAAATACGAAAGGCACAATGCCAACTTAAGTATTAGAAGACTGACTCTTCTTACTGACTATGTTTTGAACCATTCCTGTGACACTAGTTGTAGATTCCGATGCTCCACTTCGGATTTACTGTATCCCTCTGACCTTCTTATTGACGATGAAACACAGAAATCGCATCGGAATTAATTAGAAAAGGCACAATGCCGACTTAAGTACAAGAAGACTGACTCTTCTTACTGTCTATGATTTGAACCATTCCTGTGACACTAGTTGATGATTACGATGCTTCACTTCAGGTTTACTGTATCCCTTGGACCTTCTTATTGCCGGTGAAACACAGAAATTGCATCGGAATTATATACAAAAGGCAAAATGCCGACATAAGTACAAGAAGACTGACTCTTCCAACAGTCTATGTTTTGAACCATTCCTGTGACACTAGTTGTAGATTCCGATGCTCCACCTCAGGTTTACTGTATCCCTCTGACCTTCTTATTGACGATGAAACACAGAAATTGCATCGCAATTAATTAGAAAAGGCACAATGCCGACTTAAGTACAAGAAGACTGACTCTTCTTACTGTCTATGATTTGAACCATTCATGTGACACTAGTTGTAGATTCCGATGCTCCACTTCAGGTTTACTGTATCCCTCTGACCTTCTTATTGCCGATGAAACACAGAAATTCCAACGGAATTAAATAGAAACACCACAATGCTTACCTAAGTACAAGATGACTAACCCTGCTTACTGACTATGATTTGAACCATTCCTCTGACACTAGTTATATATTCCGATGCTTCACTTCAGAGTTACTGTTTCCCTTGGACCTTCTTATTGACGATGAAACACAGAAATTGTATCGGAATTAAATACAAATGGCACAATGCCGACATAAGTACAAGAACACTGACTCTTCTTACTGTCTGTATATTGAACCATTCCTGTGACACTAGTTATAGATTCCGAAGCTTCACTTCAGGTTTACTGTATCCCTCTGACCTTCTTATTGCCGGTGAAACAGAGAAATTGCATCGGAATTAAATACGAAAGGCACAATGCCAACTTAGGTACAAGAAGACTGACTCTTCTTACTGACTATGCTTTGAACCATTCCTGTGACACTAGTTGTAGATTCCGATGCTCCACTTCAGATTTACTGTATCCCTCTGACCTTCTTATTGACGATGAAACACAGAAATTGCATCGGAATTAATTAGAAAAGGCACAATGCCGACTTAAGTACAAGAAGACTGACTCTTCTTACTGTCTATGATTTGAACCATTCGTGTGTCACTAGTTATAGATTACGATGCTTCACTTCAGGTTTACGGTACCCCTCTGACCTTCCTATTGCCGATGAAACACAGAAATTGCATCGGAATTAATTAGAAAATCCACAATGCCGACTTAAGTACAAGAAGACAGACTCTTCTTACTGTCTATGATTTGAACCATACCTGCGACACTAGTTGAAGATTACGATGCTTCACTTCAGGTTTACTGTATCCCTCTGACCTTCTTATTGCCGGTGAAACACAGAAATTGAATCGCAATTAAGTACAAAAGGCACAATGCCGACATAAGTACAAGATGACTGACTCTTCCAACTGTTTATGTTTTGAACCATTCCTGTGACACTAGTTGTAGATTCCGATGCTCCACTTCAGGTTTACTGTATCCCTCTGACCTTCGTATTGACGATGAAACACAGAAATTGCATCGGAATTAAATACAAAAGGCACAATGCCGACTTAAGTACAAGAAGACTGACTCTTTTTACTCTCTATGTTATGAACCATTCCTGTGACACTAGTTATAGATTCCGATGCTTCACTCCAGGTTTACTGTATCCCTTGGGCCTTCTTATTGACGATGAAACACAGAAATTGCATAGGAATTAAATAGAAAAGGCACAATGCCGGCTTAAGTACAAGAAGACTGACTCTTCTTACTGACTATGCTTTGAACTATTCCTGTGACACTAGTTATAGATTGCGATGCTTCACTTCAGGTCTACTGTATACCTTGGACCATCTTATTGGCGATGAAAGACAGAAATTGCATCGGAAATAAATACAAAAGGCACAATGCCGACTTAAGTACAAGAAGACTGACTCTTCCTACTGTCTATGTTTTGAACCGCTCCTGTGACACTAGTTTTGGATTCCGATGCTTCACTTCAGGTTTACTGTTTCCCTCTGACCTTCTTATTGTTGATGGAACACAGAAATTGCATCGGGAATAAATACAAAAGGCACAATGCCGACTTAAGTACAAGAAGACTGACTCTTCCTACTATCTAAGTTTTGAACCATTTCTGTGCTACTAGTTATAGATTCCGATGCTTCACTTCAGGTTTACTGTATCCCTCGGACCTTATTGCCGATGAAACACAGAAATTGCATCGGAATTAAATACAAAAGGCACAATGCCGACTTAAGGACAAGAAGACTGACTCTTCTTACTGACTATGTTTTGAACCATTCCTGTGACACTAGTTATAGATTCCGATTCTTCACTTCAGAGTTACTGTTTCCCTTGGACCTTCTTATTGACGAAGAAACACAGAAATTGTATAGGAATTAAATACAAATGGCACAATGCCGACTTAAGTACAAGAAGACTGACTCTTCTACTGTCTATGTTTTGAACCATTTCTGTGACACTAGTTATAGAGTGCGATGCTTCACTTCAGGTTTACTGTATCCCTTGGGCCTTCTTATTGACGATGAATCACAGAAATTGCATCGGAATTAAATACAAAAGGCACAATCCCGACTTAAGTACAAGAAGACTGACTCTTCTTACTGTCTGTATATTGAACCATTCCTGTGACACTAGTTGTAGATTCCGATGCTTCACTTCAGGTTTACTGTATCCCTCTGACCTTCTTATTGCCGGTGAAACACAGAAATTGCATCGGAATTAAATACGAAAGCACAATGCCAACTTAAGTATAAGAAGACTGACTCTTCTTACTGACTATGTTTTGAACCATTCCTGTGACACTAGTTGTAGATTCCGATGCTCCACTTCAGATTTACTGTATCCCTCTGACCTTCTTATTGACGATGAAACACAGAAATTGCATCGGAATTAATTAGAAAAGGCACAATGCCGACTTAAGTACAAGAAGACTGACTCTTCTTACTGTCTATGATTTGAACCATTCCTGTGACACTAGTTGAAGATTACGATGCATCACTTCAGGTTTACTGTATCCCTCTGACCTTCTTATAGCCGGTGAAACACAGAAATTGCATCGGAATTAAATACAAAAGGCACAATGCTGACATAAGTACAAGAAGCCTGACTCTTCCAACTGTCTATGTTTTGAACCATTCCTGTGACACTAGTTGTAGATTCCGATGCTCCACTTCAGGTTTACTGTATCCCTCTGACTTTCTTATTGACGATGAAACACAGAAATTGCATCGCAATTAATTAGAAAAGGCACAATGCCCACTTAAGTACAAGAAGACTGACTCTTCTTACTGTCTATGATTTGAACCATTCCTATGACACTAGTTGCAGATCCCGATGCTTCACTTCAGGTTTACTGTATCCCTCTGATCCTCGTATTGACGATGAAACACAGAAATTCCAACGGAATTAAATAGAAACACCACAATGCTTACTTAAGTACAAGATGACTAACTCTGCTTAGTGGCTATGTTTTGAACCATTCCTGTGACACTAGTTATATATTCCGATGTTTCACTTCAGGTTTACTGTATCTTTTGGACCTTCTTATTGACGAAGAAACACAGAAATTGCATCGGAATTAAACACAAAAGGCACAATGCCGACTTAAGTACAAAAAGACTGACTCTTCCTACTGTCTATGATTTGAACCATTCCTATCACACTAGTTATAGATTCCGATGCTTCACTTCAGAGTTACTGTTTCCCTTGGACCTTCTTATTGACGATGAAACACAGAAATTGTATCGGAATTAAATGGAAAAGGCACAATGCCGACTTAAATACTAGAACACTGACTCTTCTTACTCTCTAAGTTATGAACCATTCCTGTGACACTAGTTATAGATTCCGTTACTTCACTCCAGGTTTACTGTATCCCTTGGACCTTCTTATTGACGATCAAACACAGAAATTGCATAGGAATTAAATAGAAAAGGCACAATGCCGACTTAAGTACAAGAAGACTGACTCTTCTTACTGACTATGTTTTGAACTATTCCTGTGACACTAGTTTTGGATTCCGATGCTTCACTTCAGGTTTACTGTATCCCTCTGACCTTCTTATTGTTGATGAAACACAGAAATTGCATCGGGATTAAATACAAAAGGCACAATGCCGACTTAAGTACAAGAAGACTGACTCTTCCTACTATCTATGTTTTGAACCATTTCTGTGACACTAGTTGTAGATTCCGATGCTCCACTTCAGGTTTACTGTATCCCTCTGACCTTCTTATTGCCGATGAAACACAGAAATTCCAACGGAATTAAATAGAAACACCACAATGCTTACCTAAGTACAAGATGACTAACTCTGCTTACTGACTATGATTTGAACCATTCCTGTGACACTAGTTATAGATTCCGATGCTTCACTTCAGAGTTACTGTTTCCCTTGGACCTTCTTATTGACGATGAAACACAGAAATTGTATCGGAATTAAATACAAATGGCACAATGCCGACTTATGTACAAGAAGACTGACTCTTCTACTGTTTATGTTTTGAACCATTTCTGTGACACTAGTTATAGAGTGCGATGCTTCACTTTAGGTTTACTGTATCCCTTGGGCCTTGTTATTGACGATGAATCACAGAAATTGCATCGGAATTAAATACAAAAGGCACAATCCCGACTTAAGTACAAGAACACTGACTCTTCTTACTGTCTGTATATTGAACCATTCCTGTGACACTAGTTATAGATTCCGATGCTTCACTTCAGGTTTACTGTATCCCTCTGACCTTCTTATTGCCGGTGAAACAGAGAAATTGCATCGGAATTAAATACGAAAGGCACAATGCCAACTTAGGTACAAGAAGACTGACTCTTCTTACTGACTATGCTTTGACCCATTCCTGTGAAACTAGTTGTAGATTCCGATGCTCCACTTCGGATTTACTGTATCCCTCTGACCTTCTTATTGACGATGAAACACAGAAATTGCATCGCAATTAATTAGAAAAGGCACAATGCCGACTTAAGTACAAGATGACTGACTCTTCTTACTGTCTATGATTTGAACCATTCCTGTGTCACTAGTTATAGATTACGATACTTCACTTCAGGTTTACGGTACCCCTCTGACCTTCCTATTGCCGATGAAACACAGAAATTGCATCGGAATTAATTAGAAAATCCACAATGCCGACTTAAGTACAAGAAGACAGACTCTTCTTACTGTCTATGATTTGAACCATACCTGTGACACTAGTTGAAGATTACGATGTTTCACTTCAGGTTTACTGTATCCCTCTGACCTTCTTATTGCCGGTGAAACACAGAAATTGAATCGCAATTAAGTACAAAAGGCACAATGCCGACATAAGTACAAGAAGACTGACACTTCCAACTGTTTATGTTTTGAACCATTCCTGTGACACTAGTTGTAGATTCCGATGCTCCACTTCAGGTTTACTGTATCCCTCTGACATTCTTATTGTCGATGAAACACAGAAATTGCATCGGAATTAAATACAAAAGGCACAATGCCGACTTAAGTACAAGAAGACTGACTCTTTTTATTCTCTATGTTATGAACCATTCCTGTGACACTAGTTATAGATTCCGATGCTTCACTTCAGGTTTACTGTATCCCTCGGACCTTATTGCGATGAAACACAGAAATTGCATCGGAATTAAATACAAAAGGCACATTGCCGACTTAAGGACAAGAAGACTGACTCTTCTTACTGACTATGTTTTGAACCATTCCTGTGACACTAGTTATAGATTCCGATTCTTCACTTCAGAGTTACTGTTTCCCTTGGACCTTCTTATGACGAAGAAACACAGAAATTGTATAGGAATTAAATACAAATGGCACAATGCCGACTTAGGTACAAGAAGACTGACTCTTCTACTGTCTATGTTTTGAACCATTTCTGTGACACTAGTTATAGAGTGCGATGCTTCACTTTAGGTTTTCTGTATCCCTTGGGCCTTCTTATTGACGATGAATCACAGAAATTGCATCGGAATTAAATACAAAAGGCACAATCCCGACTTAAGTACAAGAAGACTGACTCTTCTTACTGTCTGTATATTGAACCATTCCTGTGACACTAGTTATAGATTCCGATGCTTCACTTCAGGTTTACTGTATCCCTCTGACCTTCTTATTGCCGGTGAAACACAGAAATTGCATCGGAATTAAATACGAAAGCACAATGCCAACTTAAGTATAGGAAGACTGACTCTTCTTACTGACTATGTTTTGAACCATTCCTGTGACACTAGTTGTAGATTCCGATGCTCCACTTCAGATTTACTGTATCCCTCTGACCTTCTTATTGACGATGAAACACAGAAATTGCATCGGAATTAATTAGAAAAGGCACAATGCCGACTTAAGTACAAGAAGACTGACTCTTCTTACTGTCTATGATTTGAACCATTCCTGTGACACTAGTTGAAGATTACGATGCATCACTTCAGGTTTACTGTATCCCTCTGACCTTCTTATTGCCGGTGAAACACAGAAATTGCATCGGAATTAAATACAAAAGGCACAATGCTGACATAAGTACAAGAAGCCTGACTCTACCAACTGTCTATGTTTTGAACCATTCCTGTGACACTAGTTGTAGATTCCTATGCTCCACTTCAGGTTTACTGTATCCCTCTGACCTATTTATTGACGATGAAACACAGAAATTGCATCGCAATTAATTAGAAAAGGCACAATGCTCACTTAAGTACAAGAAGACTGACTCTTCTTACTGTCTATGATTTGAACCATTCCTATGACACTAGTTGAAGATCCCGATGCTTCACTTCAGGTTTACTGTATCCCTCTGATCCTCTTATTGACGATGAAACACAGAAATTCCAACGGAATTAAATAGAAACACCACAATGCTTACTTAAGTACAAGATGACTAACTCTGCTTACTGGCTATGTTTTGAACCATTCCTGTGACACTAGTTATATATTCCGATGTTTCACTTCAGGTTTACTGTATCTCTTGGACCTTCTTATTGACGAAGAAACTCAGAAATTGCATCGGAATTAAACACAAAAGGCACAATGCCGACTTAAGTACAAAAGACTGACTCTTCCTACTGTCTATGATTTGAACCATTCCTATGACACTAGTTATAGATTCCGATGCTTCACTTCAGAGTTACTGTTTCCCTTGGATCTTCTTATTGACGATGAAACACAGAAATTGTATCGGAATTAAATAGAAAAGGCACAATGCCGACTTAAGTACTAGAAGACTGACTCTTCTCTCTCTCTATGTTATGAACCATTCCTGTGACACTAGTTATAGATTCCAATACTTCACTCCAGGTTTAATGTATCCCTTGGACCTTCTTATTGACGATGAAACACAGAAATTGCATAGGAATTAAATAGAAAAGGCACAATGCCGACTTAAGTACAAGAAGACTGACTCTTCTAACTGACTATGTTTTGAACTATTCCTGTGACAGTAGTTATAGATTGCGATGCTTCACTTCAGGTTTACAGTATACCTTGGACCTTCTTATTGACGATGAAACACAGAAATTGCATCGGAAATAAATACAAAAGGCACAATGCCGACTTAAGTACAAGAAGACTGACTCTTCCTACTGTCTATGTTTTGAACCATTCCTGTGACACTAGTTTTGGATTCCGATGCTTCACTTCAGGTTTACTGTATCCCACTGACCTTCTTATTGTTGATGAAACACAGGAATTGCATCGGGATTAAATACAATGGGCACAATGCCGACTTAAGTACAAGAAGACTGACTCTTCCTACTATCTATGTTTTGAACCATTTCTGTGACACTAGTTGTAGATTCCGATGCTCCACTTCAGGTTTACTGTATCCCTCTGACCTTCTTATTGCCGATGAAACACAGAAATTCCAACGGAATTAAATAGAAACACCACAATGCTTACCTAAGTACAAGATGACTAACTCTGCTTACTGACTATGATTTGAACCATTCCTGTGACACTAGTTATAGATTCCGATGCTTCACTTCAGAGTTACTGTTTCCCTTGGACCTTCTTATTGACGATGAAACACAGAAATTGTATCGGAATTAAATACAAATGGCACAATGCCGACTTATGTACAAGAAGACGGACTCTTCTACTGTTTATGTTTTGAACCATTTCTGTGACACTAGTTATAGAGTGCGATGCTTCACTTCAGGATTACTGTATCCCTTGGGCCTTCTTATTGACGAAGAAACACAGAAATTGTATAGGAATTAAATACAAATGGCACAATGCCGACTTAAGTACAAGAACACTGACTCTTCTTACTGTCTGTATATTGAACCATTCCTCTGACACTAGTTATAGATTCCGATGCTTCACTTCTGGTTTACTGTATCCCTCTGACCTTCTTATTGCCGGTGAAACAGAGAAATTGCATCGGAATTAAATACGAAAGGCACGATGCCAACTTAGGTACAAGAAGACTGACTCTTCTTACTGACTATGCTTAGAACCATTCCTGTGACACTAGTTGTAGATTCCGATGCTCCACTTCAGATTTACTGTATCCCTCTGACCTTCTTATTGACGATGAAACACAGAAATTGCATCGGAATTAATTAGAAAAGGCACAATGCCGACTTAAGTACAAGATGACTGACTCTTCTTACTGTCTATGATTTGAACCATACCTGTGACACTAGTTGAAGATTACGATGCTTCACTTCAGGTTTACTGTATCCCTCTGACCTTCTTATTGCCGGTGAAACACAGAAATTGAATCGCAATTAAGTACAAAAGGCACAATGCCGACATAAGTACAAGAAGACTGACTCTTCCAACTGTTTATGTTTTGAACCATTCCTGTGACACTAGTTGTAGATTCCGATGCTCCACTTCAGGTTTACTGTATCCCTCTGACATTCTTATTGTCGATGAAACACAGAAATTGCATCGGAATTAAATACAAATGGCACAATGCCGACTTAAGTACAAGAAGACTGACTCTTCTACTGTCTATGTTTTGAACCATTTCTGTGACACTAGTTATAGAGTGCGATGCTTCACTTCAGGTTTACTGTATCCCTTGGGCCTTCTTATTGACGATGAAACACAGAAATTGCATCGGAATTAATTAGAAAAGGCACAATGCCGACTTAAGTACAAGAAGACTGACTCTTCTTACTGTCTATGATTTGAACCATTCCTGTGACACTAGTTGAAGATTACGATGCATCACTTCAGGTTTACTGTATCCCTCTGACCTTCTTATTGCCGGTGAAACACAGAAATTGCATCGGAATTAAATACAAAAGGCACAATGCTGACATAATTACAAGAAGCCTGACTCTTCCAACTGTCTCTGTTTTGAACCATTCCTGTGACACTAGTTGTAGATTCCGATGCTACACTTCAGGTTTACTGTATCCCTCTGACCTTCTTATTGACGATGAATCACAGAAATTGCATCGCAATTAATTAGAAAAGGCACAATGCCGACTTAAGTACAAGAAGACTGACTCTTCTTACTGTCAATGATTTGAACCATTCCTATGACACTAGTTGAAGATCCCGATGCTTCACTTCAGGTTTACTGTATCCCTCTGATCCTCCTATTGACGATGAAACACAGAAATTCCAACGGAATTATATAGAAACACCACAATGCTTACTTAAGTACAAGATGACTAACTCTGCTTACTGGCTATGTTTTGAACCATTCCTGTGACACTAGTTATATATTCCGATGTTTCACTTCAGGTTTACTGTATCTCTTGGACCTTCTTATTGACGAAGAAACACAGAAATTGCATCGGAATTAAACACAAAAGGCACAATGCCGACTTAAGTACAAAAAGACTGACTCTTCCTACTGTCTATGATTTGAACCATTCCTGTGACACTAGTTATAGATTCCGATGCTTCACTTCAGAGTTACTGTTTCCCTTGGACCTTCTTATTGACGATGAAACACAGAAATTGTATCGGAATTAAATACAAATGGCACAATGCCGACTTAAGTACAAGAAGACTGACTCTTCTACTGTCTATGTTTTGAACCATTTCTGTGACACTAGTTGTAGATTCCGATGCTCCACTTCAGGTTTACTGTATCCCTCTGACCTTCTTATTGACAATGAAACACAGAAATTGCATCGGAATGACATAGAAAAGGCACAATGCCGACTTAAGTACAAGAAGACTGACTCTTCTTACTCTCTATGATTTGAACCATTCCTGTGTCACTAGTTATAGATTACGATGCTTCACTTCAGGTTTACGGTACCCCTCTGACCTTCCTATTGCCGATGAAACACAGAAATTGCATCGGAATTAATTAGAAAATCCACATCGCCGACTTAAGTACAAGAAGACAGACTCTTCTTACTGTCTATGATTTGAACCATACCTGTGACACTAGTTGAAGATTACGATGCTTCACTTCAGGTTTACTGTATCCCTCTGACCTTCTTATTGCCGGTGAAACACAGAAATTGCATCGGAATTAAGTACAAAAGGCACAATGCCGACATAAGTACAAGAAGACTGACTCTTCCAACTGTCTATGATTTGAACCATTCCTGTGACACTAGTTGTAGATTCCGATGCTCCACTTCAGGTTTACTGTATCCCTCTGACTTTCTTATTGACGATGAAACACAGAAATTGCATCGGAATTATATAGAAAAGGCACAATGCCGACTTAAGTACTAGAAGACTGACTCTTCTTACTCTCTATGTTATGAACCATTCCTGTGACACTAGTTATAGATTCCGATACTTCACTCCAGGTTTACTGTATCCCTTGGACCTTCTTATTGACGATGAAACACAGAAATTGCATAGGAATTCAATAGAAAAGGCACAATGCCGACTTAAGTACAAGAAGACTGACTCTTCTTACTGACTATGTTTTGAACTATTCCTGTGACACTAGTTATAGATTGCGATGCTTCACTTCAGGTTTACAGTATACCTTGGACCTTCTTATTGACGATGAAACACAGAAATTGCATCGGAAAATAAATACAAAAGGTACAATGCCGACTTAAGTACAAGAAGACTGACTCTTCCTACTGTCTATGTTTTGAACCATTCCTGTGACACTAGTTTTGGATTCCGATGCTTCACTTCAGGTTTACTGTATCCCTCTGACCTTCTTATTGTTGATGAAACACAGAAATTGCATCGGAATTAAATACAAAAGGCACAATGCCGACATAAGTACAAGAAGACTGACTCTTCCTACTATCTATGTTTTGAACCCTTTCTGTGACACTAGTTGTAGATTCCGATGCTCCACTTCAGGTTTACTGTATCCCTCTGACCTTCTTATTGCCGATGAAAAACAGAAATTCCAACGGAATTAAATAGAAACACCACAATGCTTACCTAAGTACAAGATGACTAACTCTGCTTACTGACTATGATTTGAACCATTCCTGTGACACTAGTTATAGATTCCGATGCTTCACTTTAGAGTTACTGTTTCCCTTGGACCTTCTTATTGACGATGAAACACAGAAATTGTATCGGAATTAAATACAAATGGCACAATGCCGACTTAAGTACAAGAAGACTGACTCTTCTACTGTCTATGTTTTGAACCATTTCTGTGACACTAGTTGTAGATTCCGATGCTCCACTTCAGGTTTACTGTATCCCTCTGACCTTCTTATTGACGATGAAACACAGAAATTGCATCGGAATTAAATAGAAAAGGCACAATGCCGACTTAAGTACAAGAAGACTGACTCTTCTTACTCTCTATGATTTGAACCATTCCTGTGTCACTAGTTATAGATTACGATGCTTCACTTCATGTTTACGGTACCCCTCTGACCTTCCTATTGCCGATGAAACACAGAAATTGCATCGGAATTAATTAGAAAATCCACAATGCCGACTTAAGTACAAGAAGACAGACTCTTCTTACTGTCTATGATTTGAACCATACCTGTGACACTAGTTGAAGATTACGATGCTTCACTTCAGGTTTACTGTATCCCTCTGACCTTCTTATTGCCGGTGAAACACAGAAATTGCATCGGAATTAAGTACAAAAGGCACAATGCCGACATAAGTACAAGAAGACTGACTCTTCCAACTGTCTATGATTTGAACCATTCCTGTGACACTAGTTGTAGATTCCGATGCTCCACTTCTGGTTTACTGTATCCCTCTGACCTTCTTATTGACGATGAAACACAGAAATTGCACCGGAATTATATAGAAAAGGCACAATGCCGACTTAAGTACTAGAAGACTGACTCTTCTTACTCTCTATGTTATGAACCATTCCTGTGACACTAGTTATAGATTCCGATACTTCACTCCAGGTTTACTGTATCCCTTGGACCTTCATAAAGACGATGAAACACAGAAATTGCATAGGAATTAAATAGAAAAGGCACAATGCCGACTAAAGTACAAGAAGACTGACTCTTCTTACTGACTATGTTTAGAACTATTCCTGTGACACTAGTTATAGATTGCGATGCTTCACTTCAGGTTTACAGTATACCTTGGACCTTCTTATTGACGATGAAACACAGAAATTGCATCGGAAATAAATACAAAAGGCACAATGCCGACTTAAGTACAAGAAGACTGACTCTTCCTACTGTCTATGTTTTGAATCATTCCTGTGACACTAGTTTTGGATTCCGATGCTTCACTTCAGGTTTACTGTATCCCTCTGACCTTCTTATTGTTGATGAAACACAGAAATTGCATCGGAATTAAATACAAAAGGCACAATGCCGACATAAGTACAAGAAGACTGACTCTTCCTACTATCTATGTTTGAACCATTTCTGTGACACTAGTTGTAGATTCCGATGCTCCACTTCTGGTTTACTGTATCCCTCTGACCTTCTTATTGCCGATGAAACAAAGAAATTCCAACGGAAATAAATAGAAACACCACAATGCTTACCTAAGTACAAGATGACTAACTCTGCTTACTGACTATGATTTGAACCATTCCTGTGACACTAGTTATAGATTCCGATGCTTCACTTCAGAGTTACAGTTTCCCTTGGACCTTCTTATTGACGATGAAACACAGAAATTGTATCGGAATTAAATACAAAAGGCACAATCCCGACTTAAGTACAAGAACACTGACTCTTCTTACTGTCTGTATATTGAACCATTCCTGTGACACTAGTTATAGATTCCGATGCTTCACTTCAGGTTTACTGTATCCCTCTGACCTTCTTATTGCCGGTGAAACAGAGAAATTGCATCGGAATTAAATACGAAAGGCACAATGCCAACTTAGGTACAAGAAGACTGACTCTTCTTACTGACTATGCTTTGAACCATTCCTGTTACACTAGTTGTAGATTCCGATGCTCCACTTCAGATTTACTGTATCCCTCTGACCTTCTTATTGACGATGAAACACAGAAATTGCATCGGAATTAATTAGAAAAGGCACAATGCCGATTAAGTACAAGAAGACTGACTCTTCTTACTGTCTATGATTTGAACCATTCCTGTGTCACTAGTTATAGATTACGATGCTTCACTTCAGGTTTACGGTACCCCTCTGACCTTCCTATTGCCGATGAAACACAGAAATTGCATCGGAATTAATTAGAAAATCCACAATGCCGACTTAAGTACAAGAAGACAGACTCTTCTTACTGTCTATGATTTGAACCATACCTGTGACACTAGTTGAAGATTACGATGCTTCACTTCAGGTTTACTGTATCCCTCTGACCTTCTTATTGCCGGTGAAACACAGAAATTGAATCGCAATTAAGTACAAAAGGCACAATGCCGACATAAGTACAAGAAGACTGACTCCTCCAACTGTTTATGTTTTGAACCATTCCTGTGACACTAGTTGTATATTCCGATGCTCCACTTCAGGTTTACTGTATCCCTCTGACCGTCGTATTGTCAATGAAACACAGAAATTGCATCGGAAGTAAATACAAAAGCCACAATGCCGACTTAAGTACAAGAAGACTGACTCTTTTTACTCTCTATGTTATGAACCATTCCTGTGACACTAGTTATAGATTCCGATGCTTCACTCCAGGATTACTGTATCCCTTGGAACTTTTTATTGACGATGAAACACAGAAATTGCATAGGAATTAAATAGAAAAGGCACAATGCCGGCTTAAATACAAGAAGACTGACTCTTCTTACTGACTATGTTTTGAACTATTCCTGTGACACTAGTTATAGATTGCGATGCTTCACTTCAGGTCTACTGTATACCTTGGACCATCTTATTGGCGATGAAACACAGAAATTGCATCGGAAATAAGTACAAAAGGCACAATGCCGACTTAAGTACAAGAAGACTGACACTTCCTACTGTCTATGTTTTGAACCGTTCCTGTGACACTAGTTTTGGATTCCGATGCTTCACTTCAGGTTTACTGTTTCCCTCTGACCTTCGTATTGTTGATGAAACACAGAAATTGCATCGGGATTAAATACAAAAGGCACAATGCCGACTTAAGTACAAGAAGACTGACTCTTCCTACTATCTATGTTTTGAACCATTTCTGTGTTACTAGTTATAGATTCCGATGCTTCACTTCAGGTTTACTGTATCCCTCGGAACTTATTGCCGATGAAACACAGAAATTGCATCGGAATTAAATACAAAAGGCACAATGCCGACTTAAGGACAAGAAGACTGACTCTTCTTACTGACTATGTTTTGAACCATTCCTGTGACACTAGTAATAGATTCCGATGCTTCACTTCAGAGTTACTGTTTCCCTCGGACCTTCTTATTGACGAAGAAACACAGAAATTGTATCGGAATTAAGTACAAATGGCACAATGCCGACTTAAGTACAAGAAGACTGACTCTTCTACTGTCTATGTTTTGAACCATTTCAGTGACACTAGTTATAGAGTGCGATGCTTCACTTCAGGTTTACTGTATCCCTTGGGCCTTCTTATTGACGATGAATCACAGAAATTGCATCGGAATTAAATACAAAAGGCACAATCCCGACTTAAGTACAAGAAGACTGACTCTTCTTACTGTCTGTAAATTGAACCATTCCTGTGACACTAGTTATAGATTCCGATGCTTCACTTCAGGTTTACTGTATCCCTCTGACCTTCTTATTGCCGGTGAAACACAGAAATTGCATCGGAATTAAATACGTAAGCACAATGCCAACTTAAGTATAAGAAGACTGACTCTTCTTACCGACTATGTTTTGAACCATTCCTGTGACACTAGTTGTAGATTCCGATGCTCCACTTTAGATTTACTGTATCCCTCTGACCTTCTTATTGACGATGAAACACAGAAATTGCATCGGAATTAATTAGAAAAGGCACAATGCCGACTTAAGTACAAGAAGACTGACTCTTCTTACTGTGTATGGTTTAAACTATTCTTGTGACACTAGTTGAAGATTACGATGCTTCACTTCAGGTTTACTGTATCCCTCTGACCTTCTTATTGCCGGTGATACACAGAAATTGCATCGGAATTGAATACAAAAGGCACAATGCTGACATAAGTACAAGAAGCCTAACTCTTCCAACTGTCTATGTTTTGAACCATTCCTGTGACACTAGTTGTAGATTCCGATGCTCCACTTCAGGTTTACTGTATCCCTCTGACCTTCTTATTGACGATGAAACACAGAAATTGCATCGCAATTAATTAGAAAAGGCACAATGCCGACTTAAGTACAAGAAGACTGACTCTTCTTACTGTCTATGATTTGAACCATTCCTGTGACACCAGTTGAAGATCCCGATGCTTCACTTCAGGTTTACTGTATCATTCTGATCCTCTTATTGACGATGAAACACAGAAATTCCAACGGAATTAAATAGAAACACCACAATGCTTACTTAAGTACAAGATGACTAACTCTGCTTACTGGCTATGTTTTGAACCATTCCTGTGACACTAGTTATATATTCCGATGTTTCACTTCAGGTTTACTGTATCTCTTGGACCTTCTTATTGACGAAGAAACACAGAAATTGCATCGGAATTAAACACAAAAGGCACAATGCCGACTTAAGTACAAAAAGACTGACTCTTCCTACTGTCTATGATTTGAACCATTCCTGTGACACTAGTTATAGATTCCGATGCTTCACTTCAGAGTTACTGTTTCCCTTGGACCTTCTTATTGACGATGAAACACAGAAATTGTATCGGAATTAAATACAAATGGCACAATGCCGACTTAAGTACAAGAAGACTGACTCTTCTACTGTCTATGTTTTGAACCATTTCTGTGACACTAGTTGTAGATTCCGATGCTCCACTTCAGGTTTACTGTATCCCTCTGACCTTCTTATTGCCGGTGAAACACAGAAATTGTATCGGAATTAAGTACAAAAGGCACAATGCCGACATAAGTACAAGAAGACTGACTCTTCCAACTGTCTATGATTTGAACCATTCCTGTGACACTAGTTGTAGATTCCGATGCTCCACTTCAGGTTTACTGTATCCCTCTGACCTTCGTATTGACGATGAAACACAGAAATTGCATCGGAATTAAATAGAAAAGGCACAATGCCGACTTAAGTACTAGAAGACCGACTCCTCTTACTCTCTATGTTATGAACCATTCCTGTGACACTAGTTATAGATTCCGATACTTCACTCCAGGTTTACTGTATCCCTTGGACCTTCTTATTGACGATGAAACACAGAAATTGCATCGGAATTAAATAGAAAAGGCACAATGCCGACTTAAGTACAAGAAGACTGACTCTTCTTACTGACTATGTTTTGAACTATTCCTGTGACACTAGTTATAGATTGCGATGCTTCACTTCAGGTTTACAGTATACCTTGGACCTTCTTATTGACGATGAAACACAGTAATTGCATCGGAAATAAATACAAAAGGCACAATGCCGACTTAAGTACAAGAAGACTGACTCTTCCTACTGTCTATGTTTTGAACCATTCCTGTGACACTAGTTTTGGATTCCGATGCTTCACTTCAGGTTTACTGTATCCCTCTGACCTTCTTATTGTTGATGAAACACAGAAATTGCATCGGGATTAAATACAAAAGGCACAATGCCGACTGAAGTACAAGAAGATTGACTCTTCCTACTCTCTATGTTTTGAACCATTTCTGTGTTACTAGTTATAGATTCCGATGCTTGACTTCAGGTTTACTGTATCCCTCTGACCTTATTGCCGATGAAACACAGAAATTGCATCGGAATTAAATACAAAAGGCACAATGCCGACTTAAGGACAAGAAGACTGACTCTTCTTACTGACTATGTTTTGAACAATTCCTGTGACACTAGTTATAGATTCCGATGCTTCACTTCAGAGTTACTGTTTCCCTTGGACCTTCTTTTTGACGACGAAACACAGAAATTGTATTGGAATTAAATACAAATGGCACAATGCCGACTTAAGTACAAGAAGACTGACTCTTCTACTGTCTATGATTTGAACCATTTCTGTGACACTAGTTATAGAGTGCGATGCTTCACTTCAGGTTTACTGTATCCCTTGGGCCTTCTTATTGACGATGAATCACAGAAATTGCATCGGAATTAAATACAAAAGGCACAATCCCGACTTAAGTACAAGAAGACTGACTCTTCTTACTGTCTGTATATTGAACCATTCCTGTGACACTAGTTATAGATTCCGATGCTTCACTTCAGGTTTACTGTATCCCTCTGTCCTTCTTATAGCCGGTGAAACACAGAAATTGCATCGGAATTAAATACGAAAGCACAATGCCAACTTAAGTATAAGAAGACTGACTCTTCTTACCGACTATGATTTGAACCATTCCTGTGACACTAGTTGTAGATTCCGATGCTCCACTTCAGATTTACTGTATCCCTCTGACCTTCTTATTGACGATGAAACACAGAAATTGCATCGGAATTAATTAGAAAAGGCACAATGCCGACTTAAGTAAAAGAAGACTGACTCTTCTTACTGTGTATGATTTGAACCATTCCTGTGACACTAGTTGAAGATTACGATGCTTCACTTCAGGTTTACTGTATCCCTCTGACCTTCTTATTGCCGGTGAAACACAGAAATTGCATCGGAATTAAATACAAAACGCACAATGCTGACATAAGTACAAGAAGCCTGACTCTTCCAACTGTCTATGTTTTGAACCATTCCTGTGACACTAGTTGTAGATTCCGATGCTCCACTTCAGGTTTACTGTATCCCTCTGACCTTCTTATTGACGATGAAACACAGAATTTGCATCGCAATTAATTAGAAAAGGCACAATGCCGACTTAAGTACAAGAAGACTGACTCTTCTTACTGTCTATGATTTGAACCATTCCTGTGACACTAGTTGAAGATTCCGATGCTTCACTTCAGGTTTACTGTATCCCTCTGATCCTCTTATTGACGATGAAACACAGAAATTCCAACGGAATTAAATAGAAACACCACAATGCTTACTTAAGTACAAGATGACTAACTCTCCTTACTGGCTATGTTTTGAACCATTCCTGTGACACTAGTTATATATTCCGATGTTTCACTTCAGGTTTACTGTATCTCTTGGACCTTCTTATTGACGAAGAAACACAGAAATTGCATCGGAATTAAACACAAAAGGCACAATGCCGACATAAGTACAAAAAGACTGACTCTTCCTACTGTCTATGATTTGAACCATTCCTGTGACACTAGTTATAGATTCCGATGCTTCACTTCAGAGTTACTGTTTCCCTTGGACCTTCTTATTGACGATGAAACACAGAAATTGTATCGGAATTAAATACAAATGGCTCAATGCCGACTTAAGTACAAGAAGACTGACTCTTCTACTGTCTATGTTTTGCACCATTTCTGTGACACTAGTTGTAGATTCCGATGCTCCACTTCAGGTTTACTGTATCCCTCTGACCTTCTTATTGCCGGTGAAACACAGAAATTACATCGGAATTAAGTACAAAAGGCACAATGCCGACATAAGTACAAGAAGACTGACTCTTCCAACTGTCTATGATTTGAACCATTCCTGTGACACTAGTTGTAGATTCCGATGCTCCACTTCAGGTTTTCTGTATCCCCCTGACCTTCTTATTGACGATGAAACACAGAAATTGCATCGGAATTAAATAGAAAAGGCACAATGCCGACTTAAGTACTAGAAGACTGACTCTTCCTACTCTCTATGTTATGAACCATTCCTGTCACACTAGTTATAGATTCCGATACTTCACTCCAGGTTTACTGTATCCCTTGGACCTTCTTATTGACGATGAAACACAGAAATTGCATAGGAATTAAATAGAAAAGGCACAATGCCGACTTAAGTACAAGAAGACTGACTCTTCTTACTGACTATGTTTTGAACTATTCCTGTGACACTAGTTATAGATTGCGATGCTTCACTTCAGGTTTACAGTATACCATGGACCTTCTTATTGACGATGAAACACAGAAATTGCATCGGAAATAAATACAAAAGGCACAATGCCGACTTAAGTACATGAAGACTGACTCTTCCTACTGTCTATGTTTTGAACCATTCCTGTGACACTAGTTTTGGGATTCCGATGCTTCACTTCAGGTTTACTGTATCCCTCTGACCTTCTTATTGTTGATGAAACAAAGAAATTGCATCGGGATTAAATACAAAGGCACAATGCCGACTTAAGTACAAGAAGACTGACTCTTCCTACTATCTATGTTTTGAACCATTTCTGTGTTACTAGTTATAGATTCCGATGCTTCACTTCAGGTTTACTGTATCCCTCTGACCTTATTGCCGATGAAACACAGAAATTGCATCGGAATTAAATACAAAAGGCACAATGCCGACTTAAGGACAAGAAGACTGACTCTTCTTACTGACTATGTTTTGAACCATTCCTGTGACACTAGTTATAGATTCCGATGCTTCACTTCAGAGTTACTGTTTCCCTTGGACCTTCTTTTTGACGACGAAACACAGAAATTGTATTATAATTAAATACAAATGGCACAATGCCGACTTAAGTACAAGAAGACTGACTTTTCTACTGTCTATGTTTTGAACCATTTCTGTGACACTAGTTATAGAGTGCGATGCTTCACTTCAGGTTTACTGTATCCCTTGGGCCTTCTTATTGACGATGAATCACAGAAATTGCATCGGAATTAAATACAAAAGGCACAATCCCGACTTAAGTACAAGAAGACTGACTCCTCTTACTGTCTGTATATTGAATCATTCCTGTGACACTAGTTATAGATTCCGATGCTTCACTTCAGGTTTACTGTATCCCTCTGACCTTCTTATTGCCGGTGAAACACAGAAATTGCATCGGAATTAAATAAGAAAGGCACAATGCCAACTTAAGTATAAGAAGACTGACTCTTCTTACTGACTATGTTTTGAACCATTCCTGTGACACTAGTTGTAGATTCCGATGCTCCACTTCCGATTTACTGTATCCCTCTGACCTTCTTATTCACGATGAAACACAGAAATTGCATCGGAATTAATTAGAAAAGGCACAATGCCGACTTAAGTACAAGAAGACTGACTCTTCTTACTGTCTATGTATTGAACCATTCCTGTGACACTAGTTGTAGATTCCGATGCTCCACCTCAGGTTTACTGTATCCCTCTGACCTTCTTATTGACGATGAAACACAGAAATTGCATCGCAATTCATTAGAAAAGGCACAATGCCGACTTAAGTACAAGAAGACTGACTCTTCTTACTGTCTATGTATTGAACCATTCCTGTGACACTAGTTGTAGATTCCGATGCTCCACCTCAGGTTTACTGTATCCCTCTGACCTTCTTATTCACGATGAAACACAGAAATTGCATCGGAATTAATTAGAAAAGGCACAATGCCGACTTAAGTACAAGAAGACTGACTCTTCTTACTGTCTATGATTTGAACCATTCCTGTGACACTAGTTGTAGATTCCGATGCTCCACTTCAGGTTTACTGTATCCCTCTGACCTTCTTATTGCCGATGAAACACAGAAATTCCAACGGAATTAAATAGAAACACCACAATGCTTACGTAAGTACAAGATGACTAACTCTGCTTACTGACTATGATTTGAACCATTCCTGTGACACTAGTTATAGATTCCGATGCTTCACTTCAGAGTTACTGTTTCCCTTGGACCTTCTTATTGACGATGAAACACAGAAATTGTATCGGAATTAAATACAAATGGCACAATGCCGACTTAAGTACAAGAAGACTGACTCTTCTACTGTCTATGTTTTGAACCATTTCTGTGACACTAGTTATAAAGTGCGATGCTTCACTTCAGGTTTACTGTATCCCTTGGGCCTTCTTATTGACGATGAAACACAGAAATTGCATCGCAATTAATTAGAAAAGGCACAATGCCGACTTAAGTACAAGAAGACTGACTCTTCTTACTGTCTATGATTTGAACCATTCCTGTGACACTAGTTGAAGACCCCGATGCTTCACTTCAGGTTTACTGTATCCCTCTGATCCACTTATTAACGATGAAACACAGAAATTCCAACGGAATTAAATAGAAACACCACAATGCTTACTTAAGTACAAGATGACTAACTCTGTTTACTGGCTATGTTTTGAACCATTCCTGTGACACCAGTTATATATTCCGATGTTTCACTTCAGGTTTACTGTATCTCTTGGACCTTCTTATTGACGAAGAAACACAGAAATTGCATCGGAATTAAACACAAAAGGCACAATGCCGACTTAAGTACAAAAAGACTGACTCTTCCTACTGTCTATGAATTGAACCATTCCTGTGACACTAGTTATAGATTCCGATGCTTCACTTCAGAGTTATTGTTTCCCTTGGACCTTCTTATTGACGATGAAACACAGAAATTGTATCGGAATTAAATACAAATGGCACAATGCCGACTTAAGTACAAGAAGACTGACTCTTCTACTGTCTATGTTTTGAACCATTTCTGTGACACTAGTTGAAGATTCCGATGCTCCACTTCAGGTTTACTGTATCCCTCTGACCTTCTTATTGCCGGTGAAACACAGAAATTGCATCGGAATTAATTAGAAAAGGCTCAATGCCGACTTAAGTACAAGAAGACTGACTCTTCTTACTGCCTATGATTTGAACCATTCCTGTGACACTAGTTGAAGATTACGATGCTTCACTTCAGGTTTGCTGTATCCCTTGGACCTTCTTATTGACGATGAAACACAGAATTTACATCGGAATTAAATACAAAAGGCACAATGCCGACATAAGTACAAGAAGACTGACTCTTCCAACTGTCTATGTTTTGAACCATTCCTGTGACACTAGTTATCGATTCCGATGCTACACCTCCGGTTTACGGTACCCCTCTGACCTTCTTATTGACGATTAAACACAGAAATTGCATCGGAACTAGTTAGAAAAGGCACAATGCCGACTTAAGTACAAGAAGACTGACTCTTCTTACAGTCTATGTTTTGAACCATTCCTGTGACACTAGTTATAGTTTCCGATTCTTCACTTCAGGTTTACTGTATCCCTTGGACCTTCTTATTGACGATGAAACACAGAAATAGCATCGGAATTAAATACAAAAGGCACAATGCCGACTTAAGTACAAGAGGACTGAATCTTCCAACTGTCTATGATTTGAACCATTCCTGTGACACTAGTTATAGATTCCGATGCTTCACTTCAGGTTTACTGTATCCCTTGGACCATCTTATTGACGTTGAAACACAGAAAATCCATCGGAATTAAATACAAAAGGCCAAATGCCGACATAAGAGCATGACGACCGACTCTTCCTACTGACTATGTTTTGAACCATTCCTGTGACACTACGTATAGATTCCGATGCTTCACTTGAGGTTTACTGTATCCCTTGGACCTTCTTATTGACGATGAAACACAGAAATTGCATCGGAATTAAATACAAAAGGCAAAATGCCGATTTAAGGACAAGAAGACTGACTGTTCTTACTGTGACACTAGTTATAGATGCAGATGCTTCACTTCAGGTTTATTGTATCCCTCTGACCTTCTTATTGCCGACGAAACACAGAAATTGCATCGGAATTAAATAGAAAAGGCACAATGCCGACTTAAGTACTAGAAGACTGACTCCTCTTACTCTCTATGTTATGAACCATTCCTGTGACACTAGTTATAGTTTCCGATGCTTCACTCCAAGTTTACTGTATCCCTTAGACCTTCTTATTGACGATGAAACACAGATATTGCATAGGAATTAAATAGAAAAGGCACAATGCCGACTTAAGTACAAGAAGACTGACTGTTCTTACTGACTATGTTTTGAACTATTCCTGTGACACTAGTTATAGATTACGATGCTTCACTTCAGTTTTACTGTATACCTTGGACCTTCTTAGTGACGATGAAACACAGAAATTGCATCGGAATTAAATACAAAAGGCACAATGCCGACTTAAGTACAAGAAGACTGACTCTTCCTACTGTCTATGTTTTGAACCATTCCTGTGACACTAGTTTTGGATTCCGATGCTTCACTTCAGGTTTACTGTATCCCTCTGACCTTCTTATAGTTGATGAAACACAGAAATTGCATCGGGATGAAATACAAAAGGCACAATGCCGACTTAAGTACAAGAAGACTGACTCTTCTACTGTCTATGTTTTGAACCATTTCTGTGACACTAGTTATAGAGTGCGATGCTTCACTTCAGGTTTACTGTATACTTTGGGCCTTCCAAATGACGATGAATCACAGAAATTGCATCGGAATTAAATACAAAAGGCACAATCCCGACTTAAGTACAAGAAGACTGACTCTTCATACTGTCTGTATATTGAACCATTCCTGTGACACTAGTTTTGGGATTCCGATGCTTCACTTCAGGTTTACTGTATCCCTCTGACCTTCTTATTGTTGATGAAACAAAGAAATTGCATCGGGATTAAATACAAAGGCACAATGCCGACTTAAGTACAAGAAGACTGACTCTTCCTACTATCTATGTTTTGAACCATTTCTGTGTTACTAGTTATAGATTCCGATGCTTCACTTCAGGTTTACTGTATCCCTCTGACCTTATTGCCGATGAAACACAGAAATTGCATCGGAATTAAATACAAAAGGCACAATGCCGACTTAAGGACAAGAAGACTGACTCTTCTTACTGACTATGTTTTGAACCATTCCTGTGACACTAGTTATAGATTCCGATGCTTCACTTCAGAGTTACTGTTTCCCTTGGACCTTCTTTTTGACGACGAAACACAGAAATTGTATTGGAATTAAATACAAATGGCACAATGCCGACTTAAGTACAAGAAGACTGACTTTTCTACTGTCTATGTTTTGAACCATTTCTGTGACACTAGTTATAGAGTGCGATGCTTCACTTCAGGTTTACTGTATCCATTGGGCCTTCTTATTGACGATGAATCACAGAAATTGCATCGGAATTAAATACAAAAGGCACAATCCCGACTTAAGTACAAGAAGACTGACTCCTCTTACTGTCTGTATATTGAATCATTCCTGTGACACTAGTTATAGATTCCGATGCTTCACTTCAGGTTTACTGTATCCCTCTGACCTTCTTATTGCCGGTGAAACACAGAAATTGCATCGGAATTAAATAAGAAAGGCACAATGCCAACTTAAGTATAAGAAGACTGACTCTTCTTACTGACTATGTTTTGAACCATTCCTGTGACACTAGTTGTAGATTCCGATGCCCCACTTCCGATTTACTGTATCCCTCTGACCTTCTTATTCACGATGAAACACAGAAATTGCATCGGAATTAATTAGAAAACGCACAATGCCGACTTAAGTACAAGAAGACTGACTCTTCTTACTGTCTATGTATTGAACCATTCCTGTGACACTAGTTGTAGATTCCGATGCTCCACCTCAGGTTTACTGTATCCCTCTGACCTTCTTATTGACGATGAAACACAGAAATTGCATCGCAATTCATTAGAAAAGGCACAATGCCGACTTAAGTACAAGAAGACTGACTCTTCTCACTGTCTATGATTTGAACCATTCCTGTGACACTAGTTGTAGATTCCGATGCTCCACTTCAGGTTTACTGTATCCCTCTGACCTTCTTATTGCCGATGAAACACAGAAATTCCAACGGAATTAAATAGAAACACCACAATGCTTACGTAAGTACAAGATGACTAACTCTGCTTACTGACTATGATTTGAACCATTCCTGTGACACTAGTTATAGATTCCGATGCTTCACTTCAGAGTTACTGTTTCCCTTGGACCTTCTTATTGACGATGAAACACAGAAATTGTATCGGAATTAAATACAAATGGCACAATGCCGACTTAAGTACAAGAAGACTGACTCTTCTACTGTCTATGTTTTGAACCATTTCTGTGACACTAGTTATAAAGTGCGATGCTTCACTTCAGGTTTACTGTATCCCTTGGGCCTTCTTATTGACGATGAAACACAGAAATTGCATCGCAATTAATTAGAAAAGGCACAATGCCGACTTAAGTACAAGAAGACTGACTCTTCTTACTGTCTATGATTTGAACCATTCCTGTGACACTAGTTGAAGACCCCGATGCTTCACTTCAGGTTTACTGTATCCCTCTGATCCACTTATTAACGATGAAACACAGAAATTCCAACGGAATTAAATAGAAACACCACAATGCTTACTTAAGTACAAGATGACTAACTCTGTTTACTGGCTATGTTTTGAACCATTCCTGTGACACCAGTTATATATTCCGATGTTTCACTTCAGGTTTACTGTATCTCTTGGACCTTCTTATTGACGAAGAAACACAGAAATTGCATCGGAATTAAACACAAAAGGCACAATGCCGACTTAAGTACAAAAAGACTGACTCTTCCTACTGTCTATGATTTGAACCATTCCTGTGACACTAGTTATAGATTCCGATGCTTCACTTCAGAGTTATTGTTTCCCTTGGACCTTCTTATTGGCGATGAAACACAGAAATTGTATCGGAATTAAATACAAATGGCACAATGCCGACTTAAGTACAAGAAGACTGACTCTTCTACTGTCTATGTTTTGAACCATTTCTGTGACACTAGTTGTAGATTCTGATGCTCCACTTCAGGTTTACTGTATCCCTCTGACCTTCTTATTGCCGGTGAAACACAGAAATTGCATCGGAATTAATTAGAAAAGGCTCAATGCCGACTTAAGTACAAGAAGACTGACTCTTCTTACTGTCTATGATTTGAACTATTCCTGTGACACTAGTTGAAGATTACGATGCTTCACTTCAGGTTTGCTGTATCCCTTGGACCTTCTTATTGACGATGAAACACAGAATTTACATCGGAATTAAATACAAAAGGCACAATGCCGACATAAGTACAAGAAGACTGACTCTTCCAACTGTCTATGTTTTGAACCATTCCTGTGACACTAGTTATCGATTCCGATGCTACACCTCCGGTTTACGGTACCCCTCTGACCTTCTTATTGACGATGAAACACAGAAATTGCATCGGAACTAGTTAGAAAAGGCACAATGCCAACTTAAGTACAAGAAGACTGACTCTTCTTACAGTCTATGTTTTGAACCATTCCTGTGACACTAGTTATAGTTTCCGATTCTTCACATCAGGTTTACTGTATCCCTTGGACCTTCTTATTGACGATGAAACACAGAAATTGCATCGGAATTAAATACAAAAGGCACAATGCCGACTTAAGTACAAGAGGACTGACTCTTCTTACTGACTATGTTTTGAACTATTCCTGTGACACTAGTTATAGATTGCGATGCTTCACTTCAGGTTTACTGTATATCTTGGACCTTCTTATTGACGATGAAACACAGAAATTGCATCGGAATTAAATACAAAAGCACAATGCCGACTTAAGGACAAGAAGACTGACTCTTCTTACTGACTATGTTTTGAACCATTCCTGTGGCACTAGTTATAGATTCCGATGCTTCACTTCAGAGTTACTGTTTCCCTGGGACCTTCTTATTGACGATGAAACACAGAAATTGTATCGGAATTAAATACAAATTGCACAATGCCGACTTAAGTACAAGAAGACTGACTCTTCTTACTGTCTGTATATTGAACCATTCCTGTGACACTAGTTATAGATTCCGATGCTTAACTTCAGGATTACTGTATCCCTCTGACCTTCTTAGTGACGATGAAACATAGAAATTGAATCGGAATTAAATAGAAAAGGCACAATGCCGAATTAAGTACAAGGTGACTGACTCTTCTTACTGTCTATTTTTGAACCATTCCTGTGACACTAGTTATAGACTCCGATGCACCACTCCAGGTTTCCTGTATCAATTGGACCTTCTTATTGACGATGAATCACAGAAATTGCATCGGAATCAAATACAAAAGGCACAATGCTGACTTAAGTAAGAGAAGTCCGACTCTTCTTACTGTCTATGATTTGAACCATTCCTGTGACCCTAGTTATAGATTCCGATGCTTCACTCCAGGTTTACTGTATCCCTCTGACCTTATTGCCGATGAAACACAGAAATTGCATCGGAATTAAATACAAATGGCACAAAGCCGACTTAAGTACAAGAAGACTGACTCTTCTACTGTCTATGTTTTGAACCATTTCTGTGACACTAGTTATAGAGTGCGATGCTTCACTTCAGGTTTACTGTATCCCTTGGGCCTTCTTATTGACGATGAATCACAGAAACTGCATCGGAATTAAATACAAATGGCACAATGCCGACTTAAGTACAAGAAGACTGTCTCTTCTTACTGTCTGTATATTGTACCATTCTGTGACACTAGTTATAGATTCCGATGCTTCACTTCAGGTTTACTGTATCCCTCTGACCTTCTTATTGACGATGAAACACAGAAACGGCATCGGAATTAATTAGAAAAGGCACAATGCCGACTTAAGTACAAGAAGACTGACTCTTCTTACTGTCTATGATTTGAACCACTCCTGTGACACTGGTTGAATATTACGATGCTTCACTTCAGGTTTACTGTATCCCTTGGACCTTCTTATTGACGAAGAAACACAGAAATTGCATCGGAATTAAACACAAAAGGCACAATGCCGACTTAAGTACAAAAAGACTGACTCTTCCGACTGTCTATGATTTGAACCATTCCTGTGACACTAGTTATAGATTCCGATGCTTCACTTCAGAGTTACTGTTTCCCTTGGACCTTCTTATTGACGATGAAACACAGAAATTGTATCGGAATTAAATACAAATGGCACAATGCCGACTTAAGTACAAGAAGACTGACTCTTCTACTGTCAATGTTTTGAACCATTTCTGTGACACTAGTTGTAGATTCCGATGCTCCACTTCAGGTTTACTGTATCCCTCTGACCTTCTTATTGCCGGTGAAACACAGAAATAGTATCGGAATTAAGTACAAAAGGCACAATGCCGACATAAGTACAAGAAGACTGACTCTTCCAACTGTCTATGATTTGAACCATTCCTGTGACACTAGTTGTAGATTCCGATGCTCCACTTCAGGTTTACTGTATCCCTCTGACCTTCTTATTGACGATGAAACACAGAAATTGCATCGGAATTAAATAGAAAAGGCACAATGCCGACTTAAGTACTAGAAGACCGACTCCTCTTACTCTCTATGTTATGAACCATTCCTGTGACACTAGTTATAGATTCCGATACTTCACTCCAGGTTTACTGTATCCCTTGGACCTTCTTATTGACGATGAAACACAGAAATTGCATCGGAATTAAATAGAAAAGGCACAATGCCGACTTAAGTACAAGAAGACTGACTCTTCTTACTGACTATGTTTTGAACTATTCCTGTGACACTAGTTATAGATTGCGATGCTTCACTTCAGGTTTACAGTATACCTTGGACCTTCTTATTGACGATGAAACACAGAAATTGCATCGGAAATAAATACAAAAGGCACAATGATGACTTAGGTACAAGAAGACTGACTCTTCCTACTGTCTATGCTTTGAACCATTCCTGTGACACTAGTTTTGGATTCCGATGCTTCACTTCAGGTTTACTGTATCCCTCTGACCTTCTTATTGTTGATGAAACACAGAAATTGCATCGGGATTAAATACAAAAGGCACAATGCCGACTGAAGTACAAGAAGATTGACTCTTCCTACTCTCTATGTTTTGAACCATTTCTGTGTTACTAGTTATAGATTCCGATGCTTGACTTCAGGTTTACTGTATCCCTCTGACCTTATTGCCGATGAAACACAGAAATTGCATCGGAATTAAATACAAAAGGCACAATGCCGACTTAAGGACAAGAAGACTGACTCTTCTTACTGACTATGTTTTGAACAATTCCTGTGACACTAGTTATAGATTCCGATGCTTCACTTCAGAGTTACTGTTTCCCTTGGACCTTCTTTTTGACGACGAAACACAGAAATTGTATTGGAATTAAATACAAATGGCACAATGCCGACTTAAGTACAAGAAGACTGACTCTTCTACTGTCTATGATTTGAACCATTTCTGTGACACTAGTTATAGAGTGCGATGCTTCACTTCAGGTTTACTGTATCCCTTGGGCCTTCTTATTGACGATGAATCACAGAAATTGCATCGGAATTAAATACAAAAGGCACAATCCCGACTTAAGTACAAGAAGACTGACTCTTCTTACTGTCTGTATATTGAACCATTCCTGTGACACTAGTTTTAGATTCCGATGCTTCACTTCAGGTTTACTGTATCCCTCTGTCCTTCTTATAGCCGGTGAAACACAGAAATTGCATCGGAATTAAATACGAAAGCACAATGCCAACTTAAGTATAAGAAGACTGACTCTTCTTACCGACTATGATTTGAACCATTCCTGTGACACTAGTTGTAGATTCCGATGCTCCACTTCAGATTTACTGTATCCCTCTGACCTTCTTATTGACGATGAAACACAGAAATTGCATCGGAATTAATTAGAAAAGGCACAATGCCGACTTAAGTAAAAGAAGACTGACTCTTCTTACTGTGTATGATTTGAACCATTCCTGTGACACTAGTTGAAGATTACGATGCTTCACTTCAGGTTTACTGTATCCTTCTGACCTTCTTATTGCCGGTGAAACACAGAAATTGCATCGGAATTAAATACAAAACGCACAATGCTGACATAAGTACAAGAAGCCTGACTCTTCCAACTGTCTATGTTTTGAACCATTCCTGTGACACTAGTTGTAGATTCCGATGCTCCACTTCAGGTTTACTGTATCCCTCTGACCTTCTTATTGACGATGAAACACAGAATTTGCATCGCAATTAATTAGAAAAGGCACAATGCCGACTTAAGTACAAGAAGACTGACTCTTCTTACTGACTATGATTTGAACCATTCCTGTGACACTAGTTGAAGATCCCGATGCTTCACTTCAGGTTTACTGTATCCCTCTGATCCTCTTATTGACGATGAAACACAGAAATTCCAACGGAATTAAATAGAAACACCACAATGCTTACTTAAGTACAAGATGACTAACTCTCCTTACTGGCTATGTTTTGAACCATTCCTGTGACACTAGTTATATATTCCGATGTTTCACTTCAGGTTTACTGTATCTCTTGGACCTTCTTATTGACGAAGAAACACAGAAATTGCATCGGAATTAAACACAAAAGGCACAATGCCGACATAAGTACAAAAAGACTGACTCTTCCTACTGTCTATGATTTGAACCATTCCTGTGACACTAGTTAAAGATTCCGATGCTTCACTTCAGAGTTACTGTTTCCCTTGGACCTTCTTATTGACGATGAAACACAGAAATTGTATCGGAATTAAATACAAATGGCACAATGCCGACTTAAGTACAAGAAGACTGACTCTTCTACTGTCTATGTTTTGCACCATTTCTGTGACACTAGTTGTAGATTCCGATGCTCCACTTCAGGTTTACTGTATCCCTCTGACCTTCTTATTGCCGGTGAAACACAGAAATTACATCGGAATTAAGTACAAAAGGCACAATGCCGACTTAAGTACAAGAAGACTGACTCTTCCTACTGTCTATGTTTTGAACCATTCCTGTGACACTAGTTTTGGATTCCGATGCTTCACATCAGGTTTACTGTATCCCTCTGACCTTCTTATAGTTGATGAAACACAGAAATTGCATCGGGATGAAATACAAAAGGCACAATGCCGACTTAAGTACAAGAAGACTGACTCTTCTACTGTCTATGTTTTGAACCATTTCTGTGACACTAGTTATAGAGTGCGATGCTTCACTTCAGTTTTACTGTATACCTTGGACCTTCTTAGTGACGATGAAACACAGAAATTGCATCGGAATTAAATACAAAAGGCACAATGCCGACTTAAGTACAAGAAGACTGACTCTTCCTACTGTCTATGTTTTGAACCATTCCTGTGACACTAGTTTTGGATTCCGATGCTTCACATCAGGTTTACTGTATCCCTCTGACCTTCTTATAGTTGATGAAACACAGAAATTGCATCGGGATGAAATACAAAAGGCACAATCCCGACTTAAGTACAAGAAGACTGACTCTTCATACTGTCTGTATATTGAACCATTCCTGTGACACTAGTTATAGATTCCGATGCTTCACTTCAGGTTTACTGTATCCCTCTGACCCTCTTATTGCCGGTGAAACAGAGAAATTGCATCGGAATTAAATACGAAAGGCACAATGCCAACTTAAGTACAAGAAGACTGACTCTTCTTACTGACTATGTTTTGAACCATTCCTGTGACACTAGTTATAGATTCCGATGCTTCACTTCAGGTTTACGGTACCCCTCTGTCCTTATTATTGCCGATGAAACACAGAAATTGCATCGGAATTAATTAGAAAAGCCACAATGCCGACTTAAGTACAAGAGGACTGACTCTTCTTACTGTCTATGATTTGAACCATTCCTGTGACACTAGTTGAAGATTACGATGCTTCACTTCAGGTTTACTGTATCCCTCTGACCTTCTAATTGCCCGTGAAACACAGAAATTGCATCGGAATTAAATACAAAAGGCACAATGCCGACATAAGTACAAGAAGACTGACCCTTCGAACTGTCTATGTTTTGAACCATTCCTGTGACACTAGTTGTAGCTTCCGATGCCCCACTTCAGGTTTACTGTATCCCTCTGACCTTCTTATTGACGATGAAACACAGAATTTGCATCGGAATTAAATAGAAAAGGCACAATGCCGACTTAAGTACTAGAAGACTGACTCTTCTTACTCTCTATTTAATGAACCACTCCTGTGACACTAGTTATAGATTCCGATGCTTCACTCCAGGTTTACTGTATCCCTTGGACCTTCTTATTGACGATGAAACACAGAAATTGCATAGGAATTAAGTAGAAAAGGCACAATGCCGACTTAAGTACAAGAGGACTGACTCTTCTTACTGACTATGTTTTGAACTAATCCTGTGACACTAGTTATAGATTGCGATGCTTCACTTCAGGTTTACTGTATATCTTGGACCTTCTTATTGACGATGAAACACAGAAATTGCATCGGAATTAAATACAAAAGCACAATGCCGACTTAAGTACAAGAAGACTGACTCTTCTTACTGACTATGTTTTGAACCATTCCTGTGACACTAGTTATAGATTCCGATGCTTCACTTCAGAGTTACTGTTTCCCTGGGACCTTCTTATTGACGATGAAACACAGAAATTGTATCGGAATTAAATACAAATTGCACAATGCCGACTTAAGTACAAGAAGACTGACTCTTCTTACTGTCTGTATATTGAACCATTCCTGTGACACTAGTTATAGATTCCGATGCTTAACTTCAGGATTACTGTATCCCTCTGACCTTCTTAGTGACGATGAAACATAGAAATTGAATCGGAATTAAATAGAAAAGGCACAATGCCGAATTAAGTACAAGGTGACTGACTCTTCTTACTGTCTATTTTTGAACCATTCCTGTGACACTAGTTATAGACTCCGATGCACCACTCCAGGTTTCCTGTATCAATTGGACCTTCTTATTGACGATGAATCACAGAAATTGCATCGAAATCAAATACAAAAGGCACAATGCTGACTTAAGTAAGAGAAGTCCGACTCTTCTTACTGTCTATGATTTGAACCATTCCTGTGACCCTAGTTATAGATTCCGATGCTTCACTCCAGGTTTACTGTATCCCTCTGACCTTATTGCCGATGAAACACAGAAATTGCATCGGAATTAAATACAAATGGCACAAAGCCGACTTAAGTACAAGAAGACTGACTCTTCTACTGTCTATGTTTTGAACCATTTCTGTGACACTAGTTATAGAGTGCGATGCTTCACTTCAGGTTTACTGTATCCCTTGGGCCTTCTTATTGACGATGAATCACAGAAACTGCATCGGAATTAAATACAAATGGCACAATGCCGACTTAAGTACAAGAAGACTGTCTCTTCTTACTGTCTGTATATTGTACCATTCTGTGACACTAGTTATAGATTCCGATGCTTCACTTCAGGTTTACTGTATCCCTCTGACCTTCTTATTGACGATGAAACACAGAAATGGCATCGGAATTCATTAGAAAAGGCACAATGCCGACTTAAGTACAAGAAGACTGACTCTTCTTACTGTCTATGATTTGAACCACTCCTGTGACACTGGTTGAATATTACGATGCTTCACTTCAGGTTTAGTGTATCCCTTGGACCTTCTTATTGACGATGAAACACAGAAATTACATCGGAATTAAATACAAAGCACAATGCCGACATAAGTAAAAGAAGACTGACTCTTTCAACTGGCTATGTTTTGAACCATTCCTGCGACACTAGTTACAGATTCCGATGCTTCACTTCAGGTTTACGGTACCCCTCTGACCTTCTTATTGCCGATGAAACACAGAAATTGCATCGGAATTAATTAGAAAAGGCACAATGCCGACTTATGTACAAGAGTACTGACTCTTCTTACTGTCTGTATATTGAACCATTCCTGTGACACTAGTTATAGATTCCGATGCTTCACTTCAGGTTTACTGTATCCCTCTGACCTTCTTATTGCCGGTGAAACACAGAAATTGCATCGGAATTAAATACGAAAGGCACAATGCCAACTTAAGTACAAGAAGACTGACTCTTCTTACTGACTATGCTTTGAACCATTCCTGTGACACTAGTTGTAAATTCCGATGCTCCACTTCAGATTTACTGTATCCCTCTGACCTTCTTATTGACGATGAAACACAGAAATTGCATCGGATTTAATTAGAAAAGGCACAATGCCGACTTAAGTACAAGAAGACTGACTCTTCTTACTGTCTATGATTTGAACCATTTCTGTGACACTAGTTGAAGATTACGATGCTTCACTTCAGGTTTACTGTATCCCTCTGATCTTCTTATTGCCGGTGAAACACGAAAATTGCATCGGAATTAAATACAAAAGGCACAATGCCGACATAAGTACAAGAAGACTGACCCTTCCAACTGTCTATGTTTTGAACCATTCCTGTGACGCTAGTTGTAGATTCCGATGCTCCACTTCAGGTTTACTGTATCCCTTGGACCTTCTTATTGACGATGAAACACAGAAATTGCATCGGAATCAAGTACAAAAGGCACAATGCTGACTTAAGTAAGAAAAGACTGACTCTTCTTACTGCCTATGATTTGAACCATTCCTGTGACCCTAGTTATAGATTCCGATGCTTCACTCCGGGTTTACTGTATCCCTCTGACCCTCTTATTGACGATGAAGCACAGAAATTGCTTTTGAATTTAATAGAAAATGCACAATGATGACTAAAGTACAAGAAGACAGACTCTTCTTACTGACTATGTTTTGAACTATCCCTGTGACACTAGTTATAGATTGCGATGCTTCACTTCAGGTTACTGTATACCTTGTACCTTCTTATTGACGATGAAACACAGAAATTGCATCGGAATTAAATACAAAAGGCACAATGCCGACTTAAATACAAGAAGACTGACTCTTCCTACTGTCTATGTTTTGAACCATTCCTGTGACACTAGTTATAGATTCCGATGCTTCACTTCAGGCTTACTGTATCCCTCTAACCTTATTGCCGATGAAACACAGAAATTGCATCGGAATTAAATACAAATGGCACAAAGCTGACTTCAGTACAAGAAGACTGACCCTTCTACTGTCTATGTTTTGAACCATTTCTGTGACACTAGTTATAGAGTGCGATGCTTCACTTCAGGTTTACTGTATCCCTTGGGCCTTCTTATTGACGATGAATCACAGAAATTGCATCGGAATTAAATACAAAAGGCACAATGCCGACTTAAGTACAAGAAGACTGACTCTTCTTACTGTCTGTATATTGTACCATTCTGTGACACTAGTTATACATTCCGATGCTTTACTTCAGGTTTACTGTATCCCTCTGATCTTCTTATTGCCGGTGAAACACAGAAATTGCATCGGAATTAAATACAAAAGGCACAATGCCGACTACAGTTCAAGAAGACTGACTCTTCTTACAGTCTATGTTTTGAACCATTACTGTGACTCTAGTTATAGATTTCGGTGCTTCACTCCAGGTTTACTGTTTCCCTTGGACCTTCTTATTGACGATGAAACACAGGAATTGCATCAGAATGAAATAGATAAGGCACAATGCCGAGTAAGTACAAGAAGGCTGACGCTTCTTACTGACTATGTTTGAACCATTCAGGTGACACTACTAAATGATTCCGATGCTTCACTTCAGGTTTGCTGTATCCCTTGGACCTTCTTATTGACGATGAAACACAGATATTGCATTGGAATTAAATAGAAAAGTAGCAATGCCGACTTAATTGCAAGAAGACAGACTCTTCTTACTGTTTATGTTTTGAACCATTCCAGTGACACTAGTTATAGATTCCGATGCTTCACTACAGGTTTACTGTATCCCTTGGACCTACTTATTGACGATGAAACACAGAAATTGCATCGGAATTAAATACAAAAGGCACAATGCCGACTAAAGTACAAGAAGACTGACTCTTCTTACAGTCTATGTTTTGAACCATTCCTGTGACACTAGTTATAGATTCCGGTGCTTCACTTCAGGTTTACTGTATCCCTCTGAACTTTTTATTGACGATGAAACACAGAAATTGCATCGGAATTAAATACAAAAGGCACAATGCTGACTTAACTACAAGAAGACTGCCTCTTCTTACTGACTATGTTTTGAACCATTCTTGTGACACTAGTTATAGGTTCCGATGATTCACTCCAGGTTTACTGTATCCCTTGGACCTTCTTATTGCCGGTGAAACACAGAACTTGCATCGGAATTAAATACGAAAGACACAATGCCGACATAATTACAAGAAGACTGACTCTTCCAACTGTCTATGTTTGAACCATTCCTGTGACACTAGTTGTAGATTCAGATGCTCCACTTCAGGTTTACTGTATCTCTCTGGCCTTCTTATTGACGATGAAACACAGAAATTGCATCGGAATTAATTAGAAAAGGCACAATGCCGACCTAAGTACAAGAAGACTGACTCTTCTTACTGTCTATGATTTGAACCATTCCTGTGACACTAGTTGAAGATTACGATGCTTCACTTCAGGTTTACTGTATCCCTCTGACCTTCTTATAGCTGGTGAAACACAGAAATTGCATCGGAATTAAATACGAAAGGCACAATGCCGACTTAACTACAAGAGGACTAACTCTTCTTACTGACTATGCTTTGAACCATTCCTGTGACACTAGTTATGGATTCCGATGTTTAACTTCAGGATTACTGTATCCCTCTGACCTTCTTAGTGACGATGAAACACAGAAATTGCATCGGAATTAATTAGAAAAGGCACAATGCCGAATTAAGTACAAGGAGACTGACTCTTCTTACTGTCTATTTTTGAACCATTCCTGTGACACTAGTTATAGACTCCGATGCATCACTCCAGGTTTACTGTATCCCTTGGATCTTCTTATTGACGATGAAACACAGAAATTGCATCGGAATCAAGTACAAAAGGCACAATGCTGACTTAAGTAAGAGAAGTCTGACTCTTCTGACTGCCTATGATTTGATCCATTCCTGTGACCCTAGTTATAGATTCCGATGCTTCACTCCAGGTTTACTGTTTCCCTTGGACCTTCTTATTGACGATGTAGCACAGAAATTGCTTCAGAATTAAATAGAAAATGCACAATGATGACTAAAGTACAAGAAGACTGACTCTTCTTACTGACTATGTTTCGAACTATTCCTGTGACACAAGTTATAGATTGCGCTGCTTCACTTCAGGTTACTGTATACCTTGGACCTTCTTATTGACGATGAAACACAGAAATTGCATCGGAATTAAATACAAAAGGCACAATGCCGACATAAGTACAAGAAGACTGACCCTTCCAACTGTCTATGATTTGAACCATTCCTGTGACACTAGTTGTAGATTCCAAGGCTTCAATTCAGGTTTACTGTATCCCTCTGACCTTCTTATTGACGATGAAACACAGAAATTGCATCGGAATTAATTAGAAAAGGCACAATGCCGACTTAAGTACAAGATGACTGACTCTTCTTACTGTCTATGACTTGAACCATTCCTGTGACACTAGTTGAAGATTACGATGCTTCACTTCAGGTTTATTGTATCCCTCTGACCTTCTTATTGCCGGTGAAACACAGAAATTGCATCGGAATTAAATACGAAATGCACAATGCCGACTTAACTACAAGAAGACTGACTCTTCTTACTGACTATGCTTTGAACCATTCCTGTGACACTAGTTATAGATTCCGATGCTTAACTTCAGGATTACCGTATCCCTCTGACCTTCTTAGTGACGATGAAACATAGAAATTGAATCGGAATTAAATAGAAAAGGCACAATGCCGAATTAAGTACAAGGTGACTGACTCTTCTTACTGTCTATTTTTGAACCATTCCTGTGACACTAGTTATAGACTCCGATGCATCACTCCAGGTTTACTGTATCCCTTGGACCTTCTTATTGACGATGAAACACAGAAATTGCATCGGAATCAAGTAGAAAAGGCACAATGCTGACTTAAGTATAAGAAGTCTGACTCTTCTTACTGCCTATGATTAGAACAATTCCTGTGACCCTAGTTATAGATTCCGATGCTTCACTCCAGGTTTACTGTATCCCTCTGACCCTCTTATTGACGATGAAGCACAGAAATTGCTTCAGAATGAAATAGAACATGCACAATGATGACTAAAGTACAAGAAGACTGACTCTTCTTACTGACTATGTTTTGAACTATTCCTGTGACACTAGTTATAGATTGCGATGCTTCACTTCAGGTTACTGTATACCTTGGACCTTCTTATTGACGATGAAACACAGAAATTGCATCGGAATTAAATACAAAAGGCACAATGCCGACTTAAGTACAAGAAGTCTGACTCTTCCTACTGTCTATGTTTTGAACTATTCCTGTGACACTAGTTTTGGATTCCGATGCATCACTTCAGGTTTACTGTTTCCCTCTGACCTTCTTATTGTTGATGAAACACAGAAATTGCATCGTGATTAAATACAAAAGGCACAATGCCGACTTAAGTACAAGAAGACTGACTCTTCCTACTATCTATGTTTTGAACCATTCCTGTGACACTAGTTATAGATTCCGATGCTTCACTTCAGGTTTACTGTATCCCTCTGACCTTATTGCCGATGAAACACAGAAATTTGCTTCGGAATTAAATACAAATGGCACAAAGCCGACTTAAGTACAAGAAGACTGACCCTTCTACTGTCTATGTTTTGAACCATTTCTGTGACACTAGTTATAGAGTGCGATGCTTCACTTCAGGTTTACTGTATCCCTTCGGTCTTCTTATTGAGGATGAATCACAGAAATTGCATCGGAATTAAATACAAAATGCACAATGCCGACTTATGTACAAGAAGACTGACTCTTCTTACTGTCTGTATATTGTACCATTCTGTGACACTAGTTATAGATTCCGATGCTTCACTACAGGTTTACTGTATCCCTCTGACCTTCTTATTGCCGGTGAAACACAGAAATTGCATCGGAATTAAATACAAAAGGCACAATGCCGACTACAGTACAAGAAGACTGACTCTTCTTACAGTCTATGTTTGAACCATTACTGTGACTCTAGTTATAGATTTCGGTGCTTCACTCAAGGTTTACTGTTTCCCTTGGACTTTCTTATTGACGATGAAACACAGGAATTGCATCAGAATGAAATAGAAAAGGCACAATGCCGAGTAAGTACAAGAAGACTGACGTTTCTTACTGACTATGTTTGAACCATTCAGGTGACACTACTTAATGATTCCGATGCTTCACTTCAGGTTTACTGTATCCCTTGGACCTTCTTATTGACGATGAAACACAGATATTGCATTGGAATTAAATAGAAAAGGAGCAATGCCGACTTAATTGCAAGAAGACAGACTCTTCTTACTGTTTATGTTTTGAACCATTCCAGTGACACTAGTTATAGATTCCGATGCTTCACTACAGGTTTACTGTATCCCTTGGACCTACTTATTGACGATGAAACTCAGTAATTGCATCGGAATTAAATACAAAAGGCACAATGCCGACTAAAGTACAAGAAGACTGACTCTTCTTACAGTCTATGTTTTGAACCATTCCTGTGACACTAGTTATAGATTCCGGTGCTTCACTTCAGGTTTACTGTATCCCTCTGAACTTTTTATTGACGATGAAACACAGAAATTGCATCGGAATTAAATACAAAAGGCACAATGCTGACTTAACTGCAAGAAGACTGCCTCTTCTTACTGACTATGTTTTGAACCATTCTTGTGACACTAGTTATGGATTCCGATGATTCACTCCAGGTTTACTGTATCCCTTGGACCTTCTTATTGACGAAGAATCACAGAACTTGCATCGGAATTAAATACAAAAGGCACAATGCCGACTTTAGTTCAAGAAGACTGACTCTTCTTACTGTCTATGTTTTGAACCATTCCTGTGACTCTAGTTATACATTCCGATGCATTACTCCAGGTTTACTGTATCCCTTGGACCTTCTTATTGACGATGAAACACAGGAATTGCATCAGAATGAAATAGAAAAGGCACAATGCCGACTTAAGTACAAGAAGAGTGACGCTTCTTACTGACTATGTTTTGAACCATTCCTGTGACACTACTTAATGATTCCGATGCTTCACTTCAGGTTTACTGTATACCTTGGACCTTCTTATTGACGATGAAACACAGATATTGCATCGAAATTAAATAGAAAAGGAACAATGCCGACTTAATTGCAAGAAGACTGACTCTTCTTACTGTTTATGTTTTGAACCATTCCAGTGACACTAGTTATAGATTCCGATGCTCTACTACAGGTTTACTGTATCCCTTGGACCTACTTATTGACGATGAAACACAGAAATTGCATCGGAATTAAATACAAAAGGCACAATCCCGACTTAAGTACAAGAAGACTGACTCTTCTTACTGTCTGTATATTGAACCATTCCTGTGAAACTAGTTATAGATTCCGATGCTTCACTTCAGGTTTACTGTATCCCTCTGACCTTCTTATTGCCGGTGAAACACAGAAATTGCAACGGAATTAAATACGAAAGGCACAATGCCAACTTAAGTACAAGAAGACTGACTCTTCTTACTGACTATGCTTTGAACCATTCCTGTGACACTAGTTGTAAATTCCGATGCTCCACTTCAGGTTTACTGTATCCCTCTGATCTTCTTATTGCCGGTGAAACACAAAAATTGCATCGGAATTAAATACAAAAGGCACAATGCCGACATAAGTACAAGAAGACTGACCCTTCCAACTGTCTATGTTTTGAACCATTCCTGTGACACTAGTTGTAGATTCCGATGCTCCACTTCAGGTTTACTGTATCCCTCTGACCTTCTTATTGACGATGAAACACAGAAATTGCATCCGAATTAATTAGAAAAGGCACAATGCCGACTTAAGTACAAGAAGACTGACTCTTCTTACTGTCTACGACTTGAACCATTCCTGTGACACTAGTTGAAGATTACGATGCTTCACTTCAGGTTTATGGTATACCTCTGACCTTCTTATTGCCGGTGAAACACAGAAATTGCATCGGAATTAAATACGAAAGGCACAATGCCGACTTAACTACAAGAAGACTGACTCTTCTTACTGACTATGCTTTGAACCATTCCTGTGACACTAGTTATAGATTCCGATGCTTAACTTCAGGATTACTGTATCCCTCTGACCTTCTTAGTGACGATGAAACATAGAAATTGAATCGGAATTAAATAGAAAAGGCACAATGCCGAATTAAGTAAAGGTGACTGACTCTTCTTACTGTCTATTTTTGAACCATTCCTGTGACACTAGTTATAGACTCCGATGCATCACTCCAGGTTTACTGTATCCCGTGGACCTTCTTATTGACGATGAAACACAGAAATTGCATCGGAATCAAGTACAAAAGGCACAATGCTGACTTAAGTAAGAGAAGTCTGACTCTTCTTACTGCCTATGATTTGAACCATTCCTGTGACCCTAGTTATAGATTCCGATGCTTCACTCCAGGTTTACTGTATCCCTCTGACCCTCTTATTGACGATGAAGCACAGAAATTGCTTCAGAATTAAATAGAAAATGCACAATGATGACTAAAGTACAAGAAGACTGACTCTTCTTACTGACTATGTTTTGAACTATTCCTGTGACACTAGTTAGAGATTGCGATGCTTCACTTCAGGCTACTGTATACTTTGGACCTTCTTGTTGACGATGAAACACAGAAATTGCATCGGAATTAAATACAAAAGGCACAATGCCGACTTAAGTACAAGAAGACTGACTCTTCCTACTGTCTATGTTTTGAACCATTCCTGTGACACTAGTTTTGGATTCCGATGCTTCACTTCAGGTTTACTGTATCCCTCAGACCTTCTTATTGTTGATGAAACACAGAAATTGCATCGTGATTAAATACAAAAGGCACAATGCCGACTTAAGTACAAGAAGACTGACTCTTCCTACTATCTATGTTTTGAACCATTCCTGTGACACTAGTTATACATTCCGATGCTTCACTTCAGGTTTACTGTATCCCTCTGACCTTATTGCCTATGAAAAAGAGAAATTGCATCGGAATTAAATACAAATGGCACAAAGCCGACTTAAGTACAAGAAGACTGACCCTTCTACTGTCTATGTTTTGAACCATTTCTGTGACACTAGTTATAGAGTGCGATGCTTCACTTCAGGTTTACTGTATCCCTTGGGCCTTCTTATTGACAATTAATCACAGAAATTGCATTGGAATTAAATACAAAAGGCACAATGCCGACTTAAGTACAAGAAGACTGACTCTTCTTACTGTCTATGATTTGAACCATTCCTGTGACACTAGTTGAAGATTACGATGCTTCACTTCAGGTTTACTGTATCCCTCTGACCTTCTTATTGCCGGTGAAACACAGAAATTGCATCGGAATTAAATACGAAAGGCACAATGCCGACTTAACTACAAGAGGACTAACTCTTCTTACTGACTATGCTTTGAACCATTCCTGTGACACTAGTTATTGATTCCGATGCTTAACTTCAGGATTACTGTATCCCTCTGACCTTCATAGTGACGATGAAACACAGAAATTGCATCGGAATTAAATAGAAAAGGCACAATGCCAACTTAAGTACAAGAAGACTGGCGCTTCTTACTGACTATGTTTTGAACCATTCCTGTGACACTACTTAATGATTCCGATGCTTCACTTCAGGTGTACTGTATCCCTTGGACCTTCTTATTGACGATGAAACACAGATATTGCATCGAAATTAAATAGAAAAGGAACAATGCCGACTTAATTGCAAGAAGACTGACTCTTCTTACTGTCTATGTTTTGAACCATTCCAGTGACACTAGTTATAGATTCCGATGCTTCACTAAAGGTTTACTGTATCCCTTGGACCTGCTTATTGACGATGAAACACAGAAATTGCATCGGATTTAAATACAAAAGGCACAATGCCGACTAAAGTACAAATAGACTGCCTCTTCTTACAGTCTATGTTTTGAACCATTCCTGTGACACTAGTTATAGATTCCGGTGCTTCACTTCAGGTTTACTGTATCCCTCTGAACTTTTTATTGACGATGAAACATAGAAATTGCATCGGAAATAAATACAATAGGCACAATGCCGACTTAACTACAAGAAGACGGCCTCTTCTTACTGACTATGTTTTCAACCATTCTTGTGACACTAGTTTTAGAATCCGATGCTTCACTCCAGGTTTACTGTATCCCTTGGACCTTCTTATTGACGAAGAAACACAGAAATTGCATCGGAATTAAATACAAAAGGCACAATGCCGACTTTAGTTCATGAAGACTGACTCTTCTTACTGTCTATGTTTTGGACCATTGCTGTGACTCTAGTTATAGATCCCGATGCTTCACTTCAGGTTTACGGTACCCCTCTGACCTTCTTATTTACGATGAAACACAGAAATTGCATCGGAATTAAATACAAAAGGCACAATGCCGACTTAAGTACAAGAAGACTGACTCTCCTTACTGTCTATGCTTTGAACCATTCTTGTGACACTAGTTATAGATTCCGATGCTTCAATTGAGGTCTACTGTATCCCATCGACCTTCTTATTCACGATGAAACACAGAAATTGCATCGGAATGAAGTACAAAAGTCACAATGCCGACTTAAGTACAAGAAGACTGACTCTTCTTACTGTCTATGTTTGAAACCATTCCTGTGACACTAGTTATAGATTCTGATGCCTCACTCCAGGTTTTCTGTATCCCTCGGAAACTCTTATTGACGATGAAACACAGAAATTGCAACGGAATTAAATACAAAAGGCACAATGCCGACTTAAGTACAAGAAGACTGACTCTTCTTACTCACTATGTTTTGAACCATTCCTGTGACACTAGTTATGGATTCTGATGCTTCTCTTCAGGTTTACTGTATCCCTTGGACCTTCTTATTGACGATGAAACACATAAATTGCATCAGAATTAAATACAAAAGGCACAATACCGACTTAAGTACAAGAAGGCTGACACTTCTTAATGTCTATGGTTTGAACCATTCCTGTGACACTAGTCATAGATTCCGATGCTTCACCTTAGGTTTACTGTATCCCTTAGACCTTCTTATTGACGATGAAACACAGAAACTCCAACGGAATTAAATAGAAACACCACAATGCCTACTTAAGTACAAGAAGACTGATTCTTCTTACTCTCTATGTTTTGAACTTCTCTGTGAGACCAGTTTTAGATTCCGATACTTCACCTCAGGTTTACTGTACACCTTGGACCTTCGTATTCACGATGAAACACAGAGATTGCATCAGAATCAAACACAAAAGGCACAATGCCGTCTTAAGTACAATAAGGCTGACACTTCTTACTGTCTATGTTTTGAACCTTTCCTGTGAGACGACTTTTGCATTCCGATGCTTCACTTCAGGTTTACTGTTTCCCTTGGACCTTCTTATCGACAGTGAAACACAGAAATTGCATCGGAATTAAATACATAAGTCACAATGAAGACCAAAATACAAGAAGACTGACACATCTTACTGTCTATGTTTTGAACCATTCCTGTGAGACCAGTTCATAATTCCGATGCTTCACTTCAGGTTCACTGTATCCCTTGGACCTTCTTATGGACGATGAAACACAGAAATTGCATCGGAATTAAATACAAAAGGCACAATGCCGACTTAAGTACAAGAAGACTGACCCTTCCTACTGTCTATGTTTTGAACCATTCCTGTGACACTAGTTACAGATTCCGATGCTTCACTTCAGGTTTACTGTATCCCTCTGATCCTCTTATTGACGATGAAACACAGAAATTGCATCGGAATTAAATACAAAAGGCACAATGCCGACTTAAGTACAAGAAGACTGTCTCATCTTCCTGTCTATGTTTTAAACCATTCCAGTGACACTAGTTACAGATTCCGATGCTTCACTTCAGGTTTACTGTATCCCTCTGATCCTCTTATTGACGATGAAACACAGAAATTGCATCGGAATTAAATACAAAAGCCACAATGCCGACTTAAGTACAAGAAGACTGCCTCATCTTACTGTCTATGGTTAGAACCATTCCTGTGACACTAGTCATAAATTCCGATGCTTCACTTTAGGTTTACTGTATCCCTTGGACCTTCTTATTGACGATGAAACACAGATATTGCATTGGAATTAAATAGAAAAGGAGCAATGCCGACTTAATTGCAAGAAGACAGACTCTTCTTACTGTTTATGTTTTGAACCATTCCAGTGACACTAGTTATAGATTCCGATGCTTCACTACAGGTTAACTGTATCCCTTGGACCTATTTATTGACGATGAAACACAGAAATTGCATCGGAATTAAATACAAAAGGCACAATGCCGACTAAAGTACAAGAAGACTGACTCTTCTTACAGTCTATGTTTTGAACCATTCCTGTGACACTAGTTATAGATTCCGGTGCTTCACTTCAGGTTTACGGTATCCCTCTGAACTTTTTATTGACGATGAAACACAGAAATTGCATCGGAATTAAATACAAAAGGCACAATGCCGACTTAAGTACAATAAGGCTGACACCTCTTACTGTCTATGTTTTGAACCTTTCCTGTGAGACGACATTTACATTCCGATGCTTCACTTCAGGTTTACTGTTTCCCTTGGACCTTCTTATCGACGATGAAACACAGAAATTGCATCGGAATTAAATACATAAGTCACAATGAAGACCAAAATACAAGAAGACTGACACATCTTACTGTCTATGTTTTGAACCATTCCTGTGAGACCAGTTTATAATTCCGATGCTTCACTTCAGGTTTACTGTATCCCTTGGACCTTCTTATTGACGATGAAACACAGAAATTGCATCGGAATTAAATACAAAAGGCACAATGCCGACTTAAGTACAAGAAGACTGTCTCATCTTACTGTCTATGTTTTAAACCATTCCTGTGACACTAGTTATAGATTACGATGCTTCACTTCAGGTTTACTGTATCCCTTAGACATTCTCATTGACGATGAAACACAGATACTGCATCGGAATTAAATACAAAAGGCACAATGCCGACTTAAGTACAAGAAGACTGACTCTTCCTACTGTCTATGTTTTGAACCATTCCTGTGACACTAGTTACAGAATCCGATGCTTCACTTCAGGTTTACTGTTTCCCTCTGATCCTCTTATTGACGATGAAACACAGAAATTGCATCGGAATTAAATACAAAAGGCACAATGCCGACTTAAGTACAAGAAGACTGACTCATCTTACTGTCTATGGTTTGAACCATTCCTGTGACACTAGTTATAGATTCCGATGCTTCACTTCAGGTTTACTGTATCTCTTGGACCTTCTTATTGACGATGAAACACAGAAATTGCATCGTAATTAAATGAAAAAGGCACAATGCCGACTTAAGTACAAGACGACTGACTCTTATTACTGACTTCGTTTTCAACCACTCCTGTGACACTAGTTGAAGATTACGACGCTTCACTTCAGGTTTACTGTATCCCTCTGACCTTCTTATTGCCGGTGAAACACAGAAATTGCATCGGAATTAAATACAAAAGCACAATGCCGACTTATGTTCAAGAAGACTGACTCTTTTTACTGACTATGTTTTGAATCATTCCTGTGACACTAGATATAGATTAGGATGCTTCACATCAGGTTTACTGCATCCCTTGGACCTTCTCATTGACGATGAAACACAGAAATTGCATCGGAATTAGTACAAAAGGCTCAATGCCGACTTGAGTACAAGAAGACTGACTCTTCTTACTGACTATGTTTGAACCATTCCCGTGACTCTAGTTATAGATCCCGATGCTTGACTTCAGGTTTACTGTATCCCTCTGACCTTCTTATTGACGATGAAACACACGAATTGCAACGGAATTAAATAGAAACGCCACAATGCCTACTTAAGAACAAGATGGCTGACTCTTCTTACTGGCTATATTTTGAACCATTCCAGTGACACTAGTAATATATTCCGATGCTTCACTTCAGGTTTACTGTATCTCTTGGACCTTCTTATTGACGAAGAAACACAGAAATTGCATCGGAATTAAACACAAAAGGCACAATGCCGACTTAAGTACAAAAAGACTGACTCTTCTTACTGACTATGATTAGAACCATTCCTGTGACACTAGTTATAGATTCCGATGCTCCACTTCAGGTTTACTGTATCCCTCTGACCTTCGTATTGACGATGAAACACAAAATTGCATCGGAATTAAATACAAACGGCACAATGCCGACTTAAGTAAAAGAAGGCTGACTCTTCTTACTGTCTATGTTTTGAATTTCTCCTGTGAGACCAGTAGTAGATTCCGATACTTCACCTCAGGTTTACTGTACCCCTTGGACCTTCGTATTCACGATGAAACACAGAGATTGCATCGCAATCAAACACAAAAGGCACAATGCCGACTTAAGTACAATAAGGCTGACACTTCTTACTGTCTATGTTTTGAACCTTTCCTGTGAGACGACTTTTAGATACCGATGCTTCACTTCAGGTTTACTGTTTCCCTTGGACCTTCTTATTGACGATGAAACACAGAAATAGCATCGGAATTAAATACATAAGTCTCAATGAAGACCTAAATACAAGAAGACTGACCCATCTTACTGTCTATGTTTTGATCCATTCCTGTGAGAAAAGTTCATAATTTCGATGCTTCACTTCAGGTTTACTGTATCCCTTGGACCTTCTTATTGACGAAGAAGCACAGAAACTGCAACGGAATTAAATACAAAATTCACAATGCCGACTTAAGTACAAGAAAACTGACTCTTCTTATTGTCTATGTTTTAAACCATTCCTGTGACACTTGTTATAGATTCCGATGCTTCACTTTACGTTTACTGTATCCCTTGGACCTTCTTATTGACGACGAAACACAGAAATTGCATCGTAATTAAATACAAAAGGCACAATGCCGCCTTAAGTACAAGAAGACTGACTCATCCTACTCTCTATGTTTTGAACCATTCCAGTGACACTAGTTCTAGATTCCGATGCTTTACTTCAGGTTTACTGTATCACTCTGATCTTCTCATAGACGTTGAAACACAGAAATTGCATCGGAATTTAATACAAAAGGCACAATGCCGACTTAAGTACAAGAAGACTGACTCATCTTACTGTCTATGATTTGAACCATTCCGGTGTCACTAGTTATAGATTCCGATGCTTCACATCAGGTTTACTGTATCTCTTGGACCTTGTTATTGACGATGAAACACACAAATTGCATCGGAATGAAGTACAAAAGGCACAATGCCGACTTAAGTACAAGAAGACTGACTCTTCTTACTGTCTATGTTTAAAACCATTCCTGTGACACTAGTTATAGATTCTGATGCCTCACTCCAGGTTTACTGTATCCCTCGGAAATTCTTATTGACGATGAAACACAGAAATTGCAACGGAATTAAATACAAAAGGCACAATGCCGACTTAAGTACAAGAAGACTTACTCTTCTTACTGACTATGCTTTGAACCCTTCCTGTGACACTAGTTATAGATTCTGATGCTTCACTTCAGGTTTACTGTATCCCTTGGACCTTCTTATTGACGATGAAACACATAGATTGCATCGGAGTTAAATGGAAAAGGCACAATGCCGACTTAAGTACAGGAAGACTGACTCTTCTTAATGTCGATGATTTGAACCATTCCTGTGGCACTAGTTCTAGATTCCGATGCTACACTTCAGGTTTACTGTATCCCTCTGACCTTCTTATTGACGATGAAACACAGAAATTGCATCAGAATTAAATACAAAAGGCACAATACCGACTTAAGTACAAAAAGGCTGACTCTTCTTACTGTCTATGTTTTGAACCATTCAGGTGATTCTAGTTATAGATTCCGATGCTTCACTTCAGGTTTACCGTACCCATCTGACCTTCTTATTTACGATAAAACACAGATATTGCATCGGAATTAAATACAAACGGCACAATACCGACTTAAGTACAAGAAGACTGACTCTTCTTACTGTCTATATTTTGAACCATTCCTGTGACACTAGTTATAGATTCCGATGCTTCAATTCAGGTCTACTGTATCCCATCGACCTTATTATTCACGATGGAACACAGAAATTGCATCGGAGTGAAATGCAAAAGGCACAATGCCGAATTAAGTACAAGAAGACTGACTCTTCCTACTGTCTATGTTTAAAACCATTCCTGTGACACTTGTTATAGATTCTGATGCCTCACTCCAGGTTTACTGTATCCCTCGGAAATTCTTATTGACGATGAAACACAGAAATTGCATCGGAATTAAATGAAAAAGGCACAACGCCGACTTAAGTACAAGAAGACTGACTCTTTTTACTGACTACGTTTTGAACCATTCCTGTGACACTAGTTATGGATTCGGATGCTTCACTTCAGGTTTACTGTATCCCTCTGACCTTCTATTTCGCGACGAAACACAGAAATTGCATCGGAATTGAATACAAAATGCACAATGCCGACTTAAGTACAAGAAGACTGACTCTTCTTACTGTCTATGTTTTGAATCCTTCCTGTGAGACCAATTTTAGATTCCGATACTTCACCTCAGGTATACTGTACCCCTTGTACCTTCGTATTCACGATGAAACACAGAGACTGCACCGGAATCAAACACAAAAGGCACAATGCCGACTTAAGTACAAGAAGACTGACTCTTCCTAATGCCTATGTTTTGAACCATTCCTGTGACACTAGTTCTAGATTCCGATGCTTTACTTCAGATTTACTATATCCCTCTGATCTCCTCATTGACGATGAAACACAGAAATTGCATCGGAATTAAATACATAAGTCACAATGAAGACCTAAATACAAGACGACCGACTCATCTTACTGTATATGCTTTGATCCTTTCCTGTGAGACCAGTTTATAATTCTGATGCTTGACTTCAGGTTTTCTGTATCCCTTGGACCTTCTTATTGACGAAGAAGCACAGAAATTGCAACGGAATTAAATACAAAAGGCACAATGCCGACTTAAGTACAAGAAGTTTGACTCATCTTACTGTCTATGTTTTGAACCATTCCGGAGTCACTAGTTATTGATTCCGATGCTTCACTTCAGGTTTACTGTATCTCTTGGACCTTCTTATTGACGATGAAACACAGAAATTGCATCGGAATTAAACACAAAAGGCACAATGCCGACTTAAGTACAAAAAGACTGACTCTTCTTACTGACTATGATTAGAACCATTCCTGTGACACTAGTTATAGATTCCGATGCTTCACTTCAGGTTTACTGTATCCCTATGACCTTCTTATTGACGATGAAACACAAAAATTGCATCGGAATTAAATGAAAAAGGCACAACGCCGACTTAAGTACAAGAACACTGACTCTTTTTACTGACTACGTTTTGAACCATTCCTGTGACACTAGTTATTGATTCGGATGCTTCACTTCAGGTTTACTGTATCCCTCTGACCTTCTTATTCTCGATGAAACACAGAAATTGCATCGGAATTAGTACAAAAGGCACAATGCCGACTTAAATACAAGAAGACTGGCTCTTCTTACTGACTATGTTTGAACCATTCCCGTGACTCTAGTTATAGATCCCGATGCTTCACTTCAGGTTTTCTGTATCCCTCTGACCTTCTTATTGACGATGAAACACAGAAATTTCAACGGAATTAAATAGAAACGCCACAATGCCTACATAAGTACAAGATGACTGACTCTTCTTACTGGCTATGTTTTGAACCATTCCTGTGACACTAGTTATATATTCCGATGTTTCAACTCAGGTTTACGGTATCTCTTGGACCTCCTTATTGACGAAGAAACACAGAAATTGCATCGGAATTAAACACAAAAGGCACAATGCCGACTTAAGTACAAAAAGACTGACTCTTCTTACTGACTATGATTAGAACCATTCCTGTGACACTAGTTATAGATTCCGATGCTTCACTTCAGGTTTACTGTATCCCTCTGACCTTCTTATTGACGATGAAACACATAATTGCATCGGAATTAAATACAAAATGCACAATGCCCACTTAAGTACAAGAAGACTGACTCTTCTTACTTTCTATGTTTTGAATCCTTCCTGTGAGACCAATTTTAGATTCCGATACTTCACCTCAGGTTTACTGTACCCCTTGGACCATCGTATTCACGATGAAACACAGAGACTGCTCCGGAATCAAACACAAAAGGCACAATGCCGACTTAAGTACAATAAGGCTGACACTTCTTACTGTCTATGTATTGAACCTTTCCTGTGCGACGACTTATAGATTCCGATGCTTCACTTCAGGTTTACTATTTCCCTTGGACCTTCTTATTGACGATGATCCACAGAAATTGCATCGGAATTAAATACATAAGTCACAATGAAGACCTAAATACAAGACGACTGACTCATCTTACTGTCTATGTTGTGATCCATTCCTGTGAGACCAGTTTATAATTCCGATGCTTCACTTCAGGTTTACTGTATCCCTTGGACCTTCTTATTGACGAAGAAGCACAGAAATTGCAACGGAATTAAATACAAAACGCACAATGCCGACTTAAGTACAAGAAAACTGACTCTTCTTAATGTCTATGTTTTAAACCATTCCTGTGACACTTGTTATAGATTCCGATGCTTCAATTTAGGTTTACTGTATCCCTTGGACCTTCTTATTGACGATGAAACACAGAAATTGCATCGTAATTAAATACAAAAGGCACAATGCCGACTTAAGTACAAGAAGACTGACTCATCCTACTGTCTATGTTTTGAACCATACCTGTGACACTAGTTCTAGATTCCGATGCTTTACTTCAGGTTTACTGTATCACTCTGATCTTCTCATAGACGATGAAACACAGAAATTGCATCGGAATTTAATACAAAAGGCAAAATGCCGACTTAAGTACAAGAAGACTGACTCATCTTACTGTCTATGATTTGAACCATTCCGGTGTCACTAGTTATAGATTCCGATGCTTCACTTCAGGTTTACTGTATCTCTTGGACCTTCCTATTGACGATGAAACACAGAAATTGCATCGGAATGAAGTACAAAAGGCACAATGCCGACTTAAGTACAAGAAGACTGCCTCTTCTTACTGTCTATGTTTAAAACCAATTCTGTGACACAAGTTATAGATTCTGATGCCTCACTCCAGGTTTACTGTATCCCTCGGAAATTCTTATTGACGATGAAACACAGAAATTGCAACGGAATTAAATACAAAAGGCACAAAGCCGACTTAAGTACAAGAGGACTGACTCCTCTTACTGACTATGCTTTGAACCATTCCTGTGACACTAGTTATAGATTCTGATGCTTCACTTCAGGTTTACTGTATCCCTTGGACCTTCTTATTGACGATGAAACTCATTAATTGCATCGGAGTTAAATAGAAAAGGCACAATGCCGACTTAAGTACAGGAAGACTGACTCTTCTTACTGTCTATATTTTGAACCATTCCTGTGACACTAGTTATAGATTCCGATGCTTCAATTCAGGTCTACTGTATCCCATCGACCTTATTATTCACGACGGAACACAGAAATTGCATCGAAGTGAAATGCAAAAGGCACAATGCCGAATTAAGTACAAGAAGACTGACTCTTCCTACTGTCTATGTTTAAAACCATTCCTGTGACACTTGTTATAGATTCTGATGCCTCACTCCAGGTTTACTGAATCCCTCGGACCATCTTATTGACGATGAAACACAGAAATTGCATCGGAATTAAATGAAAAAGGCACAACGCCGACTTAAGTACAAGAAGACTGACTCTTTTTACTGACTACGTTTTGAACCATTCCTGTGACACTAGTTATGGATTCGGATGCTTCACTTCAGGTTTACTGTATCCCTCTGACCTTCTAATTCGCGATGAAACACAGAAATTGCATCGGAATTGAACACAAAATGCACAATGCCGACTTAAGTACAAGAAGACTGACTCTTCTTACTGTCTATGTTTTGAATCCTTCCTGTGAGACCAATTTTAGATTCCGATACTTCACCTCAGGTATACTGTACCCCTTGTACCTTCGTATTCACGATGAAACACAGAGACTGCACCGGAATCAAACAAAAAAGGCACAATGCCGACTTAAGTACAAGAAGACTGACTCTTCCTAATGCCTATGTTTTGAACCATTCCTGTGACACTAGTTCTAGATTCCGATGCTTTACTTCAGATTTACTGTATCCCTCTGATCTCCTCATTGACGATGAAACACAGAAATTGCATCGGAATTAAATACATAAGTCACAATGAAGACCTAAATACAAGACGACCGACTCATCTTACTGTATATGTTTTGATCCTTTCCTGTGAGACCAGTTTATAATTCTGATGCTTGACTTCAGGTTTTCTGTATCCCTTGGACCTTCTTATTGACGAAGAAGCACAGAAATTGCAACGGAATTAAATACAAAAGGCACAATGCCGACTTAAGTACAAGAAGTTTGACTCATCTTACTGTCTATGTTTTGAACCATTCCGGAGTCACAAGTTATAGATTCCGATGCTTCACTTCAGGTTTACTGTATCTCTTGGACCTTCCTATTGACGATGAAACACAGAAATTGCATCGGAATTAAACACAAAAGGCACAATGACGACTTAAGTACAAAAAGACTGACTCTTCTTACTGACTATGATTAGAACCATTCCTGTGAAACTAGTTATAGATTCCGATGCTTCACTTCAGGTTTACTGTATCCCTCTGACCTTCTTATTGACGATGAAACACAGAAATTGCATCGGAATTAAATGAAAAAGGCACAACGCCGACTTAAGTACAAGAACACTGACTCTTTTTACTGTCTATGTTTAAAACCAATTCTGTGACACTAGTTATAGATTCTGATGCCTCACTCCAGGTTTACTGTATCCCTCGGAAATTCTTATTGACGATGAAACACAGAAATTGCAACGGAATTAAATACAAAAGGCACAAAGCCGACTTAAGTACAAGAGGACTGACTCCTCTTACTGACTATGCTTTGAACCATTCCTGTGACACTAGTTATAGATTCTGATGCTTCACTTCAGGTTTACTGTATCCCTTGGACCTTCTTATTGACGACGAAACTCATTAATTGCATCGGAGTTAAATAGAAAAGGCACAATGCCGACTTAAGTACAGGAAGACTGACTCTTCTTACTGTCGATGATTTGAACCATTCCTGTGACACTAGTTCTAGATTCCGATGCTACACTTCAGGTTTACTGTATCCCTCTGACCTTCTTATTGACGATGAAACACAGAAATTGCATCAGAATTAAATACGAAAGTCACAATACCGACTTAAGTACAAAAAGGCTGACACTTATTACTGTCTATGTTTTGAACCATTCCTGTGACATTAGTTATAGATTCCAATGCTTCACTTTAGGTTTACTGTATCCCTTAGACCTTCGTATTGACGATGAAACACAGAAATTGCATCGGAATTAAATACAAAATGCACAATGCCGACTTTAGTTCAAGAAGACTGACTCTTCTTACTGTCTATGCTTTGAACCATTCCTCTGACACTAGTTATAGATTCCGATGCTTCACTTCAGGTTTACGGTACCCCTCTGACATTCGTATTTACGATGAAACACAGAAATTGCATCTGAAATAAATACAAAATCCACAATACCGACTTAAGTACAAGAAGACTGACTCTTCTTACTGTCTATATTTTGAACCATTCCTGTGACACTAGTTATAGATTCCGATGCTTCCATTCAGGTCTACTGTATCCCATCGACCTTATTATTCACGATGAAACACAGAAATTGCATCGGAGTGAAATACAAAAGGCACAATGCCGACTTAAGTACAAGAAGACTGACTCTTCTTACTGTCTATGTTTAAAACCATTCCTGTGACACTAGTTATAGATTCTGATGCCTCACTCCAGGTTTACTGTATCCCTCGAACCTTCGTATTGACGATGAAACACAGAAATTGCATCGGAATTAAATGAAAAAGGCACAACGCCGACTTAAGTACAAGAAGACTGACTCTTTTTACTGACTACGTTTTGAACCATTCCTGTGACACTAGTTATGGATTCGGATGCTTCACTTCAGGTTTACTGTATCCCTCTGACCTTCTTATTCTCGATGAAACACAGAAATTGCATCGGAATTTAATAGAAAAGGCACAATGCCGACTTCAGTACAAGAAGACTGACTGTTTTTACTGACTATGTTTTGAATCATTCCTGTGACACTAGTTATAGATTCGAATGCTTCACTTCAGGTTTACTGTATCCCTCTGACCTTCTTATTCTCGATGAAACACAGAAATTGCATCGGAATTTAATAGAAAAGGCACAATGCCGACTTAAGTACAAGACGACTGACTTTTCTTACTGTCTATGCTTTGAACCATTACTGTGACACTAGTTATAGATTCCGATGCTTCACTTCATGTTTACTGTATCCCTCTGACCTTCTTATTGACGATGAAACACAGAAATTGCATCGGAATTCGTACAAAAGGCACAATGCCGACTTAAATACAAGAAGACTGACTCTTCTTACTGACTATGTTTGAACCATTCCCGTGACTCTAGTTATAGATCCCGATGCTTCACTTCAGGTTAACTGTATCCCTCTGACCTTCTTATTGACGATGAAACACAGAAATTGCATCGGAGTTAAATAGAAAAAGCACAATGACGACATAAGTAAAAGAAGACTGACTCCTCTTACTGTCTATGTTTTGAACCATTCCTGTGATACTAGTTATAGATTCTGATGCTTCACTTCAGGTTTACTGTATCCCTCTGACCTTCTTATTGACGATGATACACAGAAATTACATCGAAATTATATACAAAAGGCACAATGACGACATAAGTACAAGAAGACTGTCTCTCCTTAGTGTCTATGTTTTGAACCATTCCTGTGACACTAGTTATAGATTCCGATGCTTCACTCCAGGTTTACTGTATCCCTTGAACCTTCTAATTGACGATGAAACACAGAAATTGCATCGGAATTAAATACAAAAGGCACAATGCCGACTTAAGGACAAAAAGACTGACTCTTCTTACTGACTATGTTTTGAACCATTCCTGTGACACTAGCTAGAGATTCCGATGCTTCACTTCAGGTTTACTGTAACCCTCTGACCTTCTTATTGACGATGAAATACAGAAATAGCATCGGAATTAAATAGAAATAGCACAATGCCGACTTAAGTACAAGACGACTGACTCTTCTTACTGACTATGTTTTGAACTATTCCTGTGACACTAGTTACAGATTGCGATGCTTCACTTCAGGTTTACAGTATACCTTGGACCTTCTTATTGACGATGAAACACAGAAATTGCATCGGAATTAAATACAAAAGGCAAAATATCGACTTAAGTACAAGAAGACTGACTATTCCTACTGTCTATGTTTTGAACCATTCCTGTGACACTAGTTTTGGATTCCGATGCTTCACTTCAGGTTTACTGTATCCCTCTGACCTTGTTATTGTTGATGAAACACAGATATGGCATCGGAATTAAATACAAAAGGCACAATGCAGACTTCAGTACAAGAAGACAGACTCTTCCTACTGTCTATGCTTTGAACCATTCCTGTGACACTAGTTATAGATTCAGATGCTACACTCCAGGTTTACTGTATCCCTTGGACCTTCTTATTGACGATGAATCACAGAAATTGCATCGGAATTAAATACAAAAGGCACAATGCCGACTTAAGGGCAAGAAGACTGACTGTTCTTACTGACTATGTTTTGAACCATTCCTGTGACACTAGTTATAGATTCCGATGCTTCACTTCAGTTTTACTGTATCCCTTGGACCTCCTTATTGACGATGAAACACAGAAATTGCATCGGAATTAAATAAAAAATGCACAATGCCGACTTAAGTACAAGAAGACTGATTCTTCTTACTGACTATATTTTGAACCATTCCTGTGACAACAGTTATAGATTCGGATGCTTCACTTCAGGTTTACTGTATATCTCTGACCTTCTTATTCACGATTTAACACAGTAATTGCATCGGAATTAAATAGAAAAGTCACAATGCCGACTTAAGTACAAGACGACTGGCTTTTCTTACTGTCTATGCTTTGAACCATTCCTCTGACACTAGTTATAGATTCCGATGCTTCACTTCAGGTTTACTGTATCCCTTGGACCTTCTTATTGACGATGAAACACAGATATTGCATCGGAATTAAATACAAAAGGCACAATGCCGACTTAACTACAAGAAGACTGACTCTTCTTACTGACTTTGTTTTGAACCATTCCCTTGACTCTAGTTATAGATCCCGATGCTTCACTTCAGGTTTACTGTATCCCTCTGACCTTCTTATTGACGATGAAACACAGAAACTCCAACGGAATTAAATAGAAACGCCACAATGCCTACTTAAGTACAAGATGATTGACTCTCAATACTGGCTATGTATTGAACCATTCCTCTGACACTAGTTATAGATTCCGATGCTTCACTTCAGGTTTACTGTATCTCTTGCACCTTCTTATTGACGAAGAAACACAGAAATTGCATTCGAATTAAACACAAAAGGCACAATGTCGACTTAAGTACAAAGAGACTGACTCTCCTTACTGACTATGATAAGAACCATTCCTGTGACACTAGTTATAGATTCCGATGCTTCACTTTAGGTTTACTGTATTCCTCTGACCTTCTTCTTGACGATGAAACACAGAAATAGCATCGGAATTAAACACAAAAGGCACAATGCCGACTTAAGTACAAGAAGACTGACTCTTCTTACTGTCTATGTTTTGAATCTCTCCTGTGAGACCAGTTCTAGATTCCGATACTTCACCTCAGGTTAAGTGTACCCCCTGGACCTTCGTATTCACGATGAAACACAGAGATTGCATCGGAATCAAACTCAAAAGGCACAATGCCGACTTAAATACAATAAGGCTGGCACTTCTTACTGTCTATGTTTTGAACCTTTCCTGTGAGACGACTTTTAGATTCCGATGCTTCACTTCAGGTTTACTGTATCCCTTGGACCTTCTTATTGACGATGAAATACAGAAATTCCATCGGAATTAAATACAAAAGGCACAATGCCGACTTAAGTACAAGAAGACTGACTCTTCTTACTATCTATGATTTAAAAAATTCCTGTGACACTAGTTATAGATTCCGATGCTTCACTTCAGGTTTACTGTATCCATTGGACCTTCTCATTGACGATGAAACACAGATATTGCATCGGACTTAAATACAAAAGGCGCAATGCCGACTTAAGTGCAAGAACACTGACTCTTCCTACTGTCTATGTTTTGAACCATTCCTGTGACACTAGTTATAGATTCCGATGCTTCACTTCAGGTTTACTGTATATCTTGGACCTTCTTATTGACGATGAAACACAGAAATTGCATCGGAATTAAACACAAAAGGCACAATGCCGACTTAAGTACAAAAAGTCTGACTTTTCTTAGTGACTATGATTAGAACCATTCCTGTGACACTAGTTATAGATTCCGATGCTTCACTTCAGGTTTACTGTATCCCTCTGACCTTCTTATTGACGATGAAACACAGAAATGGCATCGGAATTAAATGAAAAAGGCACAATGCCGACTTAAGTACAAGAAGACTGACTCTTTTTACTGACTACGTTTTGAACCATTCCTGTGACACTAGTTGTAGATTCGGATGCTTCACTTCAGATTTACTGTATCCCTCTGACCTTCTTATTGACGATGAAACACAGAAATTACATCGGAATTAAATAGAAAAGGCACAATGCCGACATAAGTACAAGAAGACTGACTCTCCTTACTGTCTATGTTTTGAACCATTCCTGCGACACTAGTTATAGATTCCGATGCTTCACTCCAGGTTTACTGTATCCCTTGAACCTTCTTATTGACGATGAAACACAGAAATTGCATCGGAATTAAATACAAAAGGCACAATGCCGACATAAGGACAAAAAGACTGACTCTTCTTACTGACTATGTTTTGAACCATTCCTGTGACACTAGCTATAGATTCCATTGCTTCACTTCATGTTTACTGTATCCCTCTGACCTTCTTATTGACGATGAAACACAGAATTAGCATCGGAATTAAATAGAAAAGGCACAATGCCGACTTAAGTACAAGACGACTGACTATTCTTACTGACTATGTTTTGAACTATTCCTGTGACACTAGTTATAGATTGCGATGCTTCACTTCAGGTTTACTGTATACCTTGGACCTTCTCATTGACGATGAAACACAGAAATTGCATCGGAATTAAATACAAAAGGCACAATATCGACTTAAGTACAAGAATACTGGCTATTCCTACTGTCTATGATTTGAACCATTCCTGTGACACTAGTTTTGAATTCCGATGTTTCACTTCAGGTTTACTGTATCCCTGTGACCTTGTTATTGTTGATGAAACACAGAAATTGCATCGGAATTAAATACAAAAGGCACAATGCCGACTTCAGTACAAGAAGACTGACTCTTCCTACTATCTATGTTTTGAACCATTCCTGTGACAACAGTTATAGATTCGGATGCTTCACTTCAGGTTTACTGTATCCCTTGGACCTTCTTATTGACGATGAAACACAGAAATTGCATCGGAATTAAAGAGAAACGCCACAATGTCTACTTAAGTACAAGATGATTGACTCTCCTTACTGGCTATGTATTGAACCATTCCTGTGACACTACTTATAGATTCCGATTTTTCACTTCAGGTTTACTGTATCTCTTGGACCTTCTTATTGACGAAGAAACACAGAAATTGCATCGGAATTAAACACAAAAGGCACAATGCCGACTTAAGTACAAAGAGAATGACTCTCCTCACTGACTATGATTAGAACCATTCCTGTGACACTAGTTATAGATTCCGATGCTTCACTTCAGGTTTACTGTATCCCTCTGACCTTCTTATTGACGATGAAACACATAAATTGCATCGGACTTAAATACAAATGGCGCAATGCCGACTTAAGTGCAAGAACACTGACTCTTCCTACTGTCTATGTTTTGAACCATTCCTGTGACACTAGTTATAGATGCCGATGCTTCACTTCAGGTTTACTGTATCTCTTGGACCTTCTTATTGACGATGAAACACAGAAATTGCATCGGAAATAAACACAAAAGGCACAATGCCGACTTAAGTACAAAAAGACTGACTTTTCTTAGTGACTATGATTAGAACCATTCCTGTGACACTAGTTATAGATTCCGATGCTTCACTTCAGGTTTACTGTATCCCTCTGACCTTCTTATTGACGATGAAACACAGAAATGGCATCGGAATTAAATGAAAAAGGCACAATGCCGACTTAAGTACAAGAAGACTGACTCTTTTTATTGACTACGTTTTGAACCATTCCTGTGACACTAGTTGTAGACTCGGATGCTTCACTTCAGGTTTACTGTATCCCTCTGACCTTCTTATTGACGATGAAACACAGAAATTACATCGGAATTAAATAGAAAAGGCACAATGCCGACATAAGTACAAGAAGACTGACTCTCCTTACTGTCTATGTTTTGAACCATTCCTGTGACACTAGTTAGAGATTCCGATGCTTCACTCCAGGTTTACTGTTTCCCTTGAACCTTCTTATTGACGATGAAACACAGAAATTGCATCGGAATTAAATACAAAAGGCACAATGCCGACATAAGGACAAGAAGACTGACTCTTCTTACTGTCTATGTTTTGAATCTCTCCTGTGAGACCAGTTTTAGATTCCGATACTTCACCTCAGGTTAACTGTACCCCTTGGACCTTCGTATTCACGATGAAACACAGAGATAGCATCGGAATCAAACACAAAAGGCACAATGCCGACTTAAGTACAATAAGGCTGACACTTCTTACTGTCTATATTTTGAACCATTCCTGTGAGACGATTTTAGTTTCCGATGCTTCACTTCAGGTTTACTGTTTCCCTTAGACCTTCTTATTGACGATGAAACACAGAAATTGCATCAGAATTAAATACATAAGTCACAATGAAGACAAAAATACAAGAAGACTGACTCATCTTACTGTCTATGTTTTGAACCATTCCTGTGAGACCAGTTTATAATGCCGAAGCTTCACTTCAGGTTTACTGTATCCCTTGGACCTTCTTATTGACGATGAAACACAGAAATTGCATCGGAATTAAATACAAAAGGCACAATGCCGACTTAAGTACAAGAAGACTGACTCTTCTTACTGCCTATGCTTTAAAAAATTCCTGTGACACTAGTTATAGATTCCGATGCTTCACTTCAGGTTTACTGTATCCCTTGGACCTTCTTATTGACGATGAAACACAGAAATGGCATCGGAATTAAATACAAAAGGCATAATTTCGACTTAAGTACAAGAAGACTGACTATTCCTACTGTCTATGTTTTGAACCATTCCTGTGACACTAGTTTTGGATTCCGATGCTTCACTTCAGGTTTACTGTATCCCTCTGACCTTGTTATTGTTGATGAAACACAGAAATGGCATCGGAATTAAATACAAAAGGCACAATGCAGACTTCAGTACAAGAAGACAGACTCTTCCTACTGTCTATGCTTTGAACCATTCCTGTGACACTAGTTATAGATTCCGATGCTACACTCCAGGTTTACTGTATCCCTTGGACCTTCTTATTGACGATGAATCACAGAAATTGCATCGGAATTAAATACAAAAGGCACAATGCCGACTTAAGGGCAAGAAGACTGACTGTTCTTACTGACTATGTTTTGAACCATTCCTGTGACACTGGTTATAGATTCCGATGCTTCACTTCAGGTTTACTGTATCCCTTGGACCTCCTTATTGACGATGAAACACAGAAATTGCATCGGAATTAAATAAAAAATGCACAATGCCGACTTAAGTACAAGAAGACTGATTCTTCTTACTGACTATATTTTGAACCATTCCTGTGACAACAGTTATAGATTCGGATGCTTCACTTCAGGTTTACTGTATCCCTCTGACCTTCTTATTCACGATTTAACACAGAAATTGCATCGGAATTAAATAGAAAAGTCACAATGCCGACTTAAGTACAAGACGACTGGCTTTTCTTACTGTCTATGCTTTGAACCATTCCTCTGACACTAGTTATAGATTCCGATGCTTCACTTCAGGTTTACTGTATCCCTTGGACCTTCTTATTGACGATGAAACACAGATATTGCATCGGAATTAAATACAAAAGGCACAATGCCGACTTAACTACAAGAAGACTGACTCTTCTTACTGACTTTGTTTTGAACCATTCCCTTGACTCTAGTTATAGATCCCGATGCTTCACTTCAGGTTTACTGTATCCCTCTGACGTTCTTATTGACGATGAAACACAGAAACTCCAACGGAATTAAATAGAAACGCCACAATGCCTACTTAAGTACAAGATGATTGACTCTCCATACTGGCTATGTATTGAACCATTCCTCTGACACTAGTTATAGATTCCGATGCTTCACTTCAGGTTTACTGTATCTCTTGCACCTTCTTATTGACGAAGAAACACAGAAATTGCATTCGAATTAAACACAAAAGGCACAATGTCGACTTAAGTACAAAGAGACTGACTCTCCTTACTGACTATGATAAGAACCATTCCTGTGACACTAGTTATAGATTCCGATGCTTCACTTCAGGTTTACTGTATTCCTCTGACCTTCTTCTTGACGATGAAACACAGAAATAGCATCGGAATTAAATACAAAAGGCACAATGCCGACTTAAGTACAAGAAGACTGACTCTTCTTACTGTCTATGTTTTGAATCTCTCCTGTGAGACCAGTTCTAGATTCCGATACTTCACCTCAGGTTAACTGTACCCCCTGGACCTTCGTATTCACGATGAAACACAGAGATTGCATCGGAATCAAACTCAAAAGGCACAATGCCGACTTAAATACAATAAGGCTGGCACTTCTTACTGTCTATGTTTTGAACCTTTCCTGTGAGACGACTTTTAGATTTCGATGCATCACTTCAGGTTTACTGTTTCCCTTGGACCTTCTTATTGACCACGAAACACAGAAATTGCATCGGAATTAAATACATAAGTCACAATGAAGACCAAAATACAAGAAGACTGACTCATCTTACTGTCTATGTTTTGAACCATTCCTGTGAGACCAGATTATAATTCCGATGCTTCACTTCAGGTTTACTGTATCCCTTGGACCTTCTTATTGACGATGAAATACAGAAACTCCATCGGAATTAAATACAAAAGGCACAATGCCGACTTAAGTACAAGAAGACTGACTCTTCTTACTGTCTATGATTTAAAAAATTCCTGTGACACTAGTTATAGATTCCGATGCTTCACTTCAGGTTTACTGTATCCATTGGACCTTCTCATTGACGATGAAACACAGATATTGCATCGGACTTAAATACAAAAGGCGCAATGCCGACTTAAGTGCAAGAACACTGACTCTTCCTACTGTCTATGTTTTGAACCATTCCTGTGACACTAGTTATAGATTCCGATGCTTCACTTCAGGTTTACTGTATATCTTGGACCTTCTTATTGACGATGAAACACAGAAATTGCATCGGAATTAAACACAAAAGGCACAATGCCGACTTAAGTACAAAAAGACTGACTTTTCTTAGTGACTATGATTAGAACCATTCCTGTGACACTAGTTGTAGATTCCGATGCTTCACTTCAGGTTTACCGTATCCCTCTGACCTTCTTATTGACGATGAAACACAGAAATGGCATCGGAATTAAATGAAAAAGGCACAATGCCGACTTAAGTACAAGAAGACTGACTCTTTTTACTGACTACGTTTTGAACCATTCCTGTGACACTAGTTGTAGATTCGGATGCTTCACTTCAGATTTACTGTATCCCTCTGACCTTCTTATTGACGATGAAACACAGAAATTACATCGGAACTAAATAGAAAAGGCACAATGCCGACATAAGTACAAGAAGACTGACTCTCCTTACTGTCTATGTTTTGAACCATTCCTGCGACACTAGTTATAGATTCCGATGCTTCACTCCAGGTTTACTGTATCCCTTGAACCTTCTTATTGACGATGAAACACAGAAATTGCATCGGAATTAAATACAAAAGGCACAATGCCGACATAAGGACAAAAAGACTGACTCTTCTTACTGACTATGTTTTGAACCATTCCTGTGACACTAGCTATAGATTCCATTGCTTCACTTCAGGTTTACTGTATCCCTCTGACCTTCTTATTGACGATGAAACACAGAATTAGCATCGGAATTAAATAGAAAAGGCACAATGCCGACTTAAGTACAAGACGACTGACTATTCTTACTGACTATGTTTTGAACTATTCCTGTGACACTAGTTATAGATTGCGATGCTTCACTTCAGGTTTACTGTATACCTTGGACCTTCTCATTGACGATGAAACACAGAAATTGCATCGGAATTAAATACAAAAGGCACAATATCGACTTAAGTACAAGAATACTGACTATTCCTACTGTCTATGATTTGAACCATTCCTGTGACACTAGTTTTGAATTCCGATGTTTCACTTCAGGTTTACTGTATCCCTGTGACCTTGTTATTGTTGATGAAACACAGAAATTGCATCGGAATTAAATACAAAAGGCACAATGCCGACTTCAGTACAAGAAGACTGACTCTTCCTACTATCTATGTTTTGAACCATTCCTGTGACAACAGTTATAGATTCGGATGCTTCACTTCAGGTTTACTGTATCCCTTGGACCTTCTTATTGACGATGAAACACAGAAATTGCATCGAAATTAAAGAGAAACGCCACAATGTCTACTTAAGTACAAGATGATTGACTCTCCTTACTGGCTATCTATTGAACCGTTCCTGTGACACTACTTATAGATTCCGATGTTTCACTTCAGGTTTACTGTATCTCTTGGACCTTCTTATTGACGAAGAAACACAGAAATTGCATCGGAATTAAACACAAAAGGCACAATGCCGACTTAAGTACAAAGAGAATGACTCTCCTCACTGACTATGATTAGAACCATTCCTGTGACACTAGTTATAGATTCCGATGCTTCACTTCAGGTTTACTGTATCCCTCTGACCTTCTTATTGACGATGAAACACATAAATTGCATCGGACTTAAATACAAAAGGCGCAATGCCGACTTAAGTGCAAGAACACTGACTCTTCCTACTGTCTATGTTTTGAACCATTCCTGTGACACTAGTTATAGATGCCGATGCTTCACTTCAGGTTTACTGTATCTCTTGGACCTTCTTATTGACGATGAAACACAGAAATTGCATCGGAATTAAACACAAAAGGCACAATGCCGACTTAAGTACAAAAAGACTGACTTTTCTTAGTGACTATGATTAGAACCATTCCTGTGACACTAGTTATAGATTCCGATGCTTCACTTCAGGTTTACTGTATCCCTCTGACCTTCTTATTGACGATGAAACACAGAAATGGCATCGGAATTAAATGAAAAAGGCACAATGCCGACTTAAGTACAAGAAGACTGACTCTTTTTACTGACTACGTTTTGAACCATTCCTGTGACTCGGATGCTTCACTTCAGGTTTACTGTATCCCTCTGACCTTCTTATTGACGATGAAACACAGAAATTACATCGGAATTAAATAGAAAAGGCACAATGCCGACATAAGTACAAGAAGACTGACTCTCCTTACTGTCTATGTTTTGAACCATTCCTGTGACACTAGTTAGAGATTCCGATGCTTCACTCCATTTTTACTGTTTCCCTTGAACCTTCTTATTGACGATGAAACACAGAAATTGCATCGGAATTAAATACAAAAGGCACAATGCCGACATAAGGACAAGAAGACTGACTCTTCTTACTGTCTATGTTTTGAATCTCTCCTGTGAGACCAGTTTTAGATTCCGATACTTCACCTCAGGTTAACTGTACCCCTTGGACCTTCGTATTCACGATGAAACACAGAGATAGCATCGGAATCAAACACAAAAGGCACAATGCCGACTTAAGTACAATAAGGCTGACACTTCTTACTGTCTATATTTTGAACCATTCCTGTGAGACGACTTTTAGTTTCCGATGCTTCACTTCAGGTTTACTGTTTCCCTTAGACCTTCTTATTGACGATGAAACACAGAAATTGCATCAGAATTAAATACATAAGTCACAATGAAGACCAAAATACAAGAAGACTGACTCATCTTACTGTCTATGTTTTGAACCATTCCTGTGAGACCAGTTTATAATGCCGAAGCTTCACTTCAGGATTACTGTATCCCTTGGACCTTCTTATTGACGATGAAACACAGAAATTGCATCGGAATTAAATACAAAAGGCACAATGCCGACTTAAGTACAAGAAGACTGACTCTTCTTACTGCCTATGCTTTAAAAAATTCCTGTGACACTAGTTATAGATTCCGATGCTTCACTTCAGGTTTACTGTATCCCTTGGACCTTCTTATTGACGATGAAACACAGAAATGGCATCGGAATTAAATGAAAAAGGCACAATGCCGACTTAAGTACAAGAAGACTGACTCTTTTTACTGACTACGTTTTGAACCATTCCTGTGACACTAGTTGTGGATTCGGATGCTTCACTTCAAATTTACTGTATCCCTCTGACCTTCTTATTGACGATGAAACACAGAAATTACATCGGAATTAAATAGAAAAGGCACAATGCCGACATAAGTACAAGAAGACTGACTCTCCTTACTGTCTATGTTTTGAACCATTCCTGCGACACTAGTTATAGATTCCGATGCTTCACTTCAGGTTTACTGTATCCCTCTGACCTTCTTATTCACGATGAAACACAGAAATTGCATCGGAATTAAATACAAAATGCCCAATGCCGACTTAAGTACAAGAAGACTGACTCTTTTTACTGACTATGTTTTGAATCATTCCTGTGACACTAGTTATAGATTCGGATGCTTCACTTCAGGTTTACTGTATCCCTCTGACCTTCTTATTCTCGATGAAACACAGAAATTGCATCGGAATTAAATAGAAAAGGCACAATGCCGACTTAAGTACAAGACGACTGACTTTTCTTACTGTCTATGCTTTGAACCATGCCTGTGACACTAGTTATAGGTCCCGATGATTCACTTCAGGTTTACTGCATCCCTTGGACCATCTTATTGACGATGAAACACAGAAATTGCAACGGAATTAGTACAATAGGCACAATGCCGACTTAAGTACAAGAAGACTGACTCTTCTTACTGACTATGTTTGAACCATTCCCGTGACTCTAGTTATCGATCCCGATGCTTCACTTCAGGTTTACTGTGTCTCTCTGACCATCTTATTGACGATGAAACACACGAATTGCAACGGAATTAAATAGAAACGCCACAATGCCTACTTAAGAACAAGATGGCTGACTCTTCTTACTGTCTATGTTTTGAATCTCTCCTGTGTAACCAGTTTTAGATTCCGATACTTCACCTCAGGTTTACTGTACCCCTTGGACCTTCGTATTCACGATGAAACACAGAGATTGCATCGGAATCAAACACAAAAGGCACAATGCCGAATTAAGGACAATAAGGCTGACACTTCTTACTGTCTATGTTCTGAACCTTTCCTGTGAGACGACTTTTAGCTTCCGATGGTTCACTTCAGGTTTACTGTTTCCCTTGGACCTTCTTATTGACGACGAAATACAGAAATTGCATCGGAATTAAATACATAAGTCTCAATGAACACCTAAATACAAGAAGACTGACTCATCTTACTGTCTATGTTTTGATCCATTCCTGTGAGACCAGTTCATAATTGCGATGCTTCACTTCAGGTTTACTGTATCCCTTGGACCTTCTTATTGACGATGAAACACAGAAATTGCATCGGAATTAAATACTAAAGGCACAATGCCGACTTAAGTACAAGAAGACTGACTCTTCTTACTGTCTATGTTTGAACCATTCCTGTGACACTAGTTATAGATTCCGATGCTTCACGTGAGGTTTACTGTATCCCTTGGACCTTCTTATTGACGATGAAACACAGATATTGCATCGGTATTAAATACAAAATGCACAATGCCGACTTAAGTACAAGAAGACTGACTCTTCCTACTGTCTATGTTTTGAACCATTCCCGTGCCACTAGTTATAGATTCCGATGCTTCACTTCAGGTTTACTTTATCCCTTTGTTCTTCTTATTGACGATGAAACACAGAAATTGCATCGGAATAAAATACAAAAGGCACATACCGACTTAAGTACAAGAAGACTGACTCATCTTACTGTCTATGTTTTGAACCATTCCTGTGACACTAGTTATGGATTCCGATGCTTCACTTCAGGTTTACTGTATCTCTTGGACCTTCTTATTGACGATGAAACACAGAAATTGCATCGGAATTAAACACAAAAGGCACAATGCCGACTTAAGTACAAAAAGACTGACTCTTCTTACTGACTATGATAAGAACCATTCGTGTGACACTAGTTATAGATTCCGATGCTTCCCTTCAGGTTTACTGTATCCCTCTGACCTTCTTATTGACGATGAAACACAGAAATTGCATCGGAAGTAAATGAAAAAGGCACAACGCCGACTTAAGTACAAGAAGACTGACTCTTTTTACTGACTACGTTTTGAACCATTCCTGTGACACTAGTTATAGATTCCGATGCTTCACTTCAGGTTTACTGTATACCTTGGACCTTCGTATTGACGATGAAACACAGATATTCATCGGAATTAGTATAAAAGGCACAATGCCGACTTAAATACAGGAAGACTGACTCTTCTTACTGACTATGTTTGAACCATTCCCGTGACTCTAGTTATAGATCCCGATGCTTCACTTCAGGTTTACTGTATCCCTCTAACCATCTTATTGACGATGAAACACAGAAATTGCAACGAAATTAAATAGAAATGCCACAATGCCTACTTAAGTACAAGATGACTGACTCTTCTTACTGGCTATGTTTTGAACCATTCCTGTGACACTAGTTATAGATTCCGATGCTTCACTTCAGGTTTACTGTATCCCTTGGACCTTCTTATTGACAATGAAACACAGAAACTCCAACGGAATTAAAGAGACACGCCACAATGTCTACTTAAGTACAAGATGATTGACTCTCCTTACTGGCTATGTATTGAACCATTCCTGTGACACAACTTATAGATTCCGATGTTTCACTTCAGGTTTACTGTATCTCTTGGACCATGTTATTGACGAAGAAACACAGAAATTGCATCGGAATTAAACACAAAAGGCACAATGCCGACTTAAGTGCAAAGAGACTGACTCTCCTTGCTGACTATGATTAGAACCATTCCTGTGACACTAGTTATAGATTCCGATGCTTCACTTCAGGTTTACTGTATCCCTCTGACCTTCTTATTGACGATGAAACACATAAATAGCATCGGAATTAAATACAAAAGGCACAATGCCGACTTAAGTACAAGAAGACTGACTCTTCTTACTGTCTATGTTTTGAATCTCTCCTGTGAAACCAGTTTTAGATTCCGATACTTCACCTCAGGTTTACTGTACCCCTTGGACCTTCGTATTCACGATGAAACACAGAAATTGCATCGGAATCAAACACAAAAGGCACAATGCCGACTTAAGTACAATAAGGCTGACACTTCTTACTGTCTATGTTTTGAACCATTCCTGTGACACAAGCTATAGATTCCGATGCTTCACTTCAGGTTTACTGTATCTCTTGGACCTTCTTATTGACGAAGAAACACAGAAATTGCATCGCAAATAAACACAAAAGGCACAATGCCGACTTAAGTACAAAAAGACTGACTCTTCTTACTGTCTATGTTTTGAATCTCTCCTGTGAAACCAGTTTTAGATTCCGATACTTCACCTCAGGTTTACTGTACCCCTTGGACCTTCGTATTCACGATGAAACACAGAAATTGCATCGGAATCAAACACAAAAGGCACAATGCCGACTTAAGTACAATAAGGCTGACACTTCTTACTGTCTATGTTTTGAACCTTTCCTGTGAAACGACTTTTAGCTTCCGATGATTCACTTCAGGTTTACTGTTTCCCTTGGACCTTCTTATTGACGATGAAATACAGAAATTGCATCGGAATTAAATACATAAGTCTCAATGAACACCTAAATACAAGAAGACTGACTCATCTTACTGTCTATGTTTTGATCCATTCCTGTGAGACCAGTTCATAATTCCGATGCTTCACTTCAGGTTTACTGTATCCCTTGGACCTTCGTATTGACGATGAAACACAGAAATTGCATCGGAATTAAATACAAAAGGCACAATGCCGACTTAAGTACAAGAAGACTGACTCTTCTTACTGTCTATGTTTTGAACCATTTCTGTGACACTAGTTATAGATTACGATGCTTCACGTGAGGTTTACTGTATCCCTTGGACCTTCTTATTGACGATGAAACACAGATATTGCATCGGTATTAAATACAAAGGGCACAATGCCGACTTAAGTACAAGAAGACTGACTCTTCCTACTGTCTGTGTTTTGAACCATTCCTGTGCCACTAGTTATAGATTCCGATGCTTCACTTCAGGTTTACTGTATCCCTTTGATCTTCTTATTGACGATGAAACACAGAAATTGCATCGGAATTAAATACAAAAGGCACATACCGACTTAAGTACAAGAAGACTGACTCATCTTACTGTCTATGTTTTGAACCATTCCTGTGACACTAGTTATGGATTCCGATGCTTCACTTCAGGTTTACTGTATCTCTTGGACCTTCTTATTGACGATGAAACACAGAAATTGCATCGGAATTAAACACAAAAGGCACAATGCCGACTTAAGTACAAACAGACTGACTCTTCTTACTGACTATGATAAGAACCATTCGTGTGACACTAGTTATAGATTCCGATGCTTCCCTTCAGGTTTACTGTATCCCTCTGACCTTCTTATTGACGATGAAACACAGAAAATGCATCGGAAGTAAATGAAAAAGGCACAACGCCGACTTAAGTACAAGAAGACTGACTCTTTTTACTGACTACGTTTTGAACCATTCCTGTGACACTAATTATAGATTCCGATGCTTCACTTCAGGTTTACTGTATCCCTTGGACCTTCGTATTGACGATGAAACACAGATATTGCATCGGAATTAGTATAAAAGGCACAATGCTGACTTAAATACAGGAAGACTGACTCTTCCTACTGACTATGTTTGAACCATTCCCGTGACTCTAGTTATAGATCCCGATGCTTCACTTCAGGTTTACTGTATCCCTCTGACCTTCTTATTGACGATGAAACACAGAAATTGCAACGGAATTAAATAGAAACGCCACAATGCCTACTTAAGTACAAGATGACTGACTCCTCCTACTGGCTATGTTTTGAACCATTCCTGTGACTCTAGTTATAGATCCCGATGCTTCACTTCAGGTTTACTGTATCCCTCTGACCTTCTTATTGACGATGAAACACACGAATTGCAACGGAATTAAATAGAAACGCCACAATGCCCACTTAAGAACAAGATGGCTGTCTCTTCTTACTGGCTTTATTTTGAACCATTCCTGTGACACTAGGTATATATTCCGATGCTTCACTTCAGGTTTACTGTATCTCTTGGACCTTCTTATTGACGAAGAAACACAGATATTGCATCGGAATTAAACACAAAAGGCACAATGCCGACTTAAGTACAAAAAGACTGACTCTTCTTACTGACTATGATTAGAACCATTCCTGTGACTCTAGTTATAGATTCCGATGCTTCACTTCAGGTTTACTGTATCCCTCTGACCTTCTTATTGACGATGAAACACAAAATTGCATCGGCATTAAATACAAAAGGCACAATGCCCACTTAAGTAAAAGAAGACTGACTCTTCTTACTGTCTATGTTTTGAATTACTCTTGTGAGACCAGTTTTAGATTCCGATACTTCACGTCAGGTTTACTGTACCCCTTGGACCTTCGTATTCACGATGAAACACAGAGATTGCATCGGAATCAAACACAAAAGGCACAATGCCGACTTAAGTACAATAAGGCTGACACTTCTTACTGTCTATGTCTTGAACCTTTCCTGTGAGACGACTTTTAGATTCCGATGCTTCACTTCAGGTTTACTGTTTCCCTTGGACCTTCTTATTGACGATGAAACACAGAAATTGCATCGGAATTAAATACATAAGTCACAATGAATACCTAAATACAAGAAGACTGACTCATCTTACTGTCTATGTTTTGATCCATTCCTGTGAGACCAGTTCATAATTCCGATGCTTCACTTCAGGTTTACTGTATCACTTGGACCTTCTTATTGACGATGAAACACAGAAATTGCATCGGAATTAAATACAAAAGGCACAATGCCGACTTAAGTACATGAAGACTGACTCTTCTTACTGTCTATGTTTTGAATCTCTCCTGTGAGACCAGTTTTAGATTCCGATACTTCACCTCAGGTTAACTGTACCCCTTGGACCTTCGTATTCACGATGAAACACAGAGATTGCATCGGAATCAAACACAAAAGGCACAATGCCGACTTAAGTACAATAAGGCTGACACTTCTTACCGTCTATATTTTGAACCATTCCTGTGAGACGACTTTTAGTTTCCGATGCTTCACTTCAGGTTTACTGTTTCCCTTGGACCTTCGTATTGACGATGAAACACAGAAATTGCATCAGAATTAAATACATAAGTCACAATGAAGACCAAAATACAAGAAGACTGACTCATCTTACTGTCTACGTTTTGAACCATTCCTGTGAGACCAGTTTATAATGCCGATGCTTCACTTCAGGTTTACTGTATCCCTTGGACCTTCTTATTGACGATGATACACAGAAATTGCATCGGAATTAAATACAAAAGGCACAATGCCGACTTAAGTACAAGAAGACTGACTCTTCTTACTGTCTATGTTTTAAACCATTCCTATGACACTAGTTATAGATTCCGATGCTTCACTTCAGGTTTACTGTTTCCCTTGGACCTTCTCATTGACGATGAAAAACAGATATTGCATCGGAATTAAATACAAAAGGCACAATGGCGACTTAAGTACAAGAAGACTGACTCTTCCTACTGTCTATGTTTTGAACCATTCCTGTGACACAAGCTATAGATTCCGATGCTTCACTTCAGGTTTACTGTATCCCTCTGATCCTCTTATTGACGATGAAACACAGAAATTGCATAGGAATTAAATACAAAAGCCACAATGCCGACTTAAGTACAAGAAGACTGACCCATCTTATTGTCTACGTTTTGAACCATTCCTGTGACACTAGTTGTAGATTCCGATGATTCACTTCAGGTTTACCGTATCTCTTGGACCTTCTTATTGACGATGAAACACAGAAATTGCATCGGAATTAAACACAAAAGGCACAATGCCGACTTAAGTACAAAAAGACTGACTCTTCTTACTGACTATGATTAGAACCATTCCTGTGACACTAGTTATATATTCCGATGCTTCACTTCAGGTTTACTGTATCCCTCTGACCTTCTTATTGACGATGAAACACAGAAATTGCATCGGAATTAAATGAAAAGGGCACAATGCCGACTTAAGTACAAGAAGACTGACTCTTTTTACTGACTTCGTTTTGAACCATTCCTGTGACACTAGTTATAGATTCGGATGCTTCACTTCAGGTTTACTGTATCCCTCTGACCTTCTTAGTCACAATGAAACACAGAAATTGCATCGGAATTAAATACAAAATGCACAATGCCGACTTAAGTACAAGAAGACTGTCTCCTTTTACTGACTATGTTTTGAATCATTCCTGTGACACTAGTTATAGATTCGGATGCTTCACTTCAGGTTTACTGTATCCCTCTGACCTTCTTATTCTCGATGAAACACAGAAATTGCATCGGAATTAAATAGAAAAGGCACAATGCCGACTTAAGTACAAGACGACTGACTTTTCTTACTGTCTATGCTTTGATCCATGCCTGTGACACTAGTTTTAGATCCCGATGATTCACTTCAGGTTTACTGCATCCCTTGGACCATCTTATTGACGATGAAACACAGAAATTGCATCGGAATTAAATAGAAACGCCACAACGCCTACTTAAGAACAAGATGGCTGACTCATCTTACTGGCTCTGTTTTGAACCATTCCTGTGACACTAGTTATATATTCCGATGCTTCACTTCAGGTTTACTGTATCTCTTGGACCTTCTTATTGACGAAGAAACACAGAAATTGCATCGGAATTAAACACAAAAGGCACAATGTCGACTTAAGTACAATAAGGCTGACACTTCTTACTGTCTATTTTTTGAACCTTTCCTGTGAGACGACTTTTAGCTTCCGATGATTCACTTCAGGTTTACTGTTTCCCTTGGACCTTCTTATTGACGATGAAATACAGAAATTGCATCGGAATTAAATACATAAGTCTCAATGAACACCTAAATACAAGAAGACTGACTCATCTTACTGTCTATGTTTTGATCCATTCCTGTGAGACCAGTTCATAATTCCGATGCTTCACTTCAGGTTTACTGTATCCCTTGGACTTTCGTATTGACGATGAAACACAGAAATTGCATCGGAATTAAATACAAAAGGCACAATGCCGACTTAAGTAAAAGAAGACTGACTCTTCTTACTGTCTATGTTTTGAACCATTCCTGTGACACTAGTTATAGATTCCGATGCTTCACGTGAGGTTTACTGTATCCCTTGGACCTTCTTATTGACGATGAAACACAGATATTGCATCGGTATTAAATACAAAAGGCACAATGCCGACTTAAGTACAAGAAGACTGACTCTTCCTACTGTCTATGTTTTGAACCATTCCTGTGCCACTAGTTATAGATTCCGATGCTTCACTTCAGGTTTACTGTATCCCTTTGATCTTCTTATTGACGATGAAACACAGAAATTGCATCGGAATTAAATACAAAAGGCACATACCGACTTAAGTACAAGAAGACTACCTCATCTTACTGTCTATGTTTTGAACCATTCCTGTGACACTAGTTATGGATTCCGATGCTTCACTTCAGGTTTTCTGTATCTCTTGGACCTTCTTATTGACGATGAAACACAGAAATTGCAACGGAATTAAACACAAAAGGCAGAATGCCGACTTAAGTACAAAAAGACTGCCTCTTCTTACTGACTATGATAAGAACCATTCATGTGACACTAGTTATAGATTCCGATGCTTCCCTTCAGGTTTACTGTATCCCTCTGACCTTCTTATTGACGATGAAACACAGAAATTGCATCGGAAGTAAATGAAAAAGGCACAACGCCGACTTAAGTACAAGATGACTGACTCCTCTTACTGGCTATGTTTTGAACCATTCCTGTGAACACCAGTTATATATTCCGATGCTTCACTTCAGGTTTACTGTATCTCTTGGACCTTATTATTGACGAAGAAACACAGAAATTGCATCGGAATTAAACACAAAAGGCACAATGCCGACTTAAGTACAAGAAGACTGACTCTTCTTACTGACTATGTTTGAACCATTCCCGTGACTCTAGTTATAGATCCCGATGCTTCACTTCAGGTTTACTGTATCCCTCTGACCTTCTTATTGACGATGAAACACACGAATTGCAACGGAATTAAATAGAAACGCCACAATGCCCACTTAAGAACAAGTTGGCTGACTCTTCTTACTGGCTATGATTTGAACCATTCCTGTGACACTAGTTATATATTCCGATGCTTCACTTCAGGTTTCATGTATCTCTTGGACCTTCTTATTGACGAAGAAACACAGAAATTGCATCGGAATTAAACACAAAAGGCACAATGCCGACTTAAGTACATAAAGACTGACTCTTCTTACTGACTATGATTAGAACCATTCCTGTGACACTAGTTATAGAATCCGTTGCTTCACTTCAGGTTTACTGTATCCCTCTGATCCTCTTATTGACGATGAAACACACGAATTGCAAGGGAATTAAATAGAAACGCCACAATGCCTACTTAAGAACAAGATGGCTGGCTCTTCTTACTGGCTATGTTTTGAACCATTCCTGTGACACTATTTATATATTCCGATGCTTCACTTCAGGTTTACTGTATCTCTTGGACCTTCTTATTGACGAAGAAACACAGAAATTGCATCGGAATTAAACACAAAAGGCACAATGCCGACTTAAGTACAAAAAGACTAACTCTTCTTACTGACTATGATTAGAACCATTCCTGTGACACTAGTTATAGATTCCGATGCTCCACTTCAGTTTTACTGTATCCATCTGACCTTCTTATTGACGATGAAACACATAATTGCATCGGAATTAAATACAAAAGGCACAATGCCGACTTAAGTAGAAGAAGACTGACTCTTCTTACTGTCTATGTTTTGAATCTCTCCTGTGAGACCAGTTTTAGATTCCGATACTTCACCTCGGGTTTACTGTACCCCTTGGACCTTCGTATTCACGATGAAAACACAGAGATTGCATCGGAATCAAACACAAAAGGCACAATGCCGACTTAAGTACAATAAGGCTGACACTTCTTACTGTCTATTTTTGAACGTTTCCTGTGAGACGACTTTTAAATTCCGATGCTTCACTTCAGGTTTACTGTTTCCCTTGGACCTTCTTATTAACGATGAAACACAGAAATTGCATCGGAATTAAATACATAAGTCTCAATGAAGACGTATATACAAGAAGACTGACTCATCTTACTGTCTATGTTTTGATCCATTCCTGTGAGACTAGTTCATAATTCCGATGCTTCACTTCAGGTTTACTGTATCCCTTGGACCTTCTTATTGACGATGAAACACAGAAATTGCATCGGAATTAAATACAAAAGGCACAATGTTGACTTAAGTACAAGAAGACTGACTCTTCTTACTGTCTATGTTTTGAACCATTCCTGTGACACTAGTTATAGATTCCGATGCTTCACTTCAGGTTTACTGTATCCCTTGGACCTTCTTATTGCCGATGAAACACAGATACTGCATCGGTATTAAATACAAAAGGCACAAAGCCGACTTAAGTACAAGAAGACTGACTCTTCCTACTGTCTATGTTCTGAACCATTCCTGTGACACTACTTATGGATTCCGATGCTTCACTTCAGGTTTACTGTATCCCTTTGATCTTCTTATTGACGATGAAACACAGAAATTGCATCGGAATTAAATACAAAAGGCACAATGCCGACTTAAGTACAAGAAGACTGACTCATCTTACTGTCTATGTTTTGAGCCATTCCTGTGACACTAGTTATTGATTCCGATGCTTCACTTCAGGATTACTGTGTCCCACTGACCTTCTTAATCACGATGAAACACAGAATTGCATCGGAATTAAATAGAAAAGGCACAATGCCGACATAAGTACAAGAAGACTGACTCTTTTTACTGACTATGTTTTGAATCATTCCTGTGACACTAGTTATAGATTCGGATGCTTCAATTCAGGTTTACTGTATCCATCTGACCTTCTTATTCTCGATGAAACACAGAAATTGCATCGGAATTAAATAGAAAAGGCACAATGCCGACTTAAGTACAAGACGACTGACTTTTCGTACTGGCTATGATTTGAACCATTCCTGTGACACTAGTTATAGATTCCGATGTTTCACTACAGGTTTACTGTATCTCTTGGACCTTCTCATTGACGAAGAAACACAGAAATTGCATCGGATTTAAACACAAAAGGCACAATGGCGACTTAAGTACAAGAGACTGACTCTTCTTACTGACTATGTTTGAACCATTCCCGTGACTCTAGTTATAGATCCCGATGCTTCACTTCAGGTTTACTGTATCTCTTGGACCTTCTTATTGACGAAGAAACACAGAAATTGCATCGGAATTAAACACAAAAGGCACAATGCCGACTTAAGTACAAAAAGACTGACTCTTCATACTGACTATTTTTAGAACCATTCCTGTGACACTAGTTATAGATTCCGATGCTTCACTTCAGGTTTACTGTATCCCTCTGACCTTCATATTGACGATGAAACACAGAAATGGCATCGGAAATAATTAAAAAAGGCACAATGCCGACTTAAGTACAAGACGACTGACTTTCCTTACTGTCTATGTTCTGAACCATTCCTGTGACACTAGTTATAGATTCCGATGCTTCACTTCAGGTTTACTGTATCCCTTGGACCTTCTTATTGACGATGAAACACAGAAATAGCATCGGAATTAAATACAAAAGGCACAATGCCGACTTAAGAACAAGAAGACTGACTCTTCTTACTGACTATGTTTGAACCATTCCCGTGACTCTGGTTATAGATCCCGATGCTTCACTTCAGGTTTACTGTATCCCACTGACTTTCGTATTGACGATGAAACACAGAAATTGCATCGGAATTAAATACAAACGCCACAATGCCTACTTAAGTACAAGAAGACTGACTCTTCTTACTGGCTATGTTTTGAAACATTCCTGTGACACTAGTTATAGATTCCGATGCTTGACTTCAGTTTTACTGTATCCCTTGGACCTTCTTATTCACGATGAAACACAGATATTGCATCGGAAATAAGTACAAAAGGCACCATGCCGACTTAAGTACAAGAAGACTGACCCTTCTTACTGTCTATGCTTTGAACCATTCCTGTGACACTAGTTATAGATTCCGATGCTTCGCTTCAGGTTTACTGTATCCCTCTGACCTTCTTATTGACGATGAAACACAGAAATTGCATCGGAATTAAATAGAAGATTCACAATGCCGACTTAAGTACAAGGCGACTGACATATCTTACTGTCTATGTTTTGAACCATTCCTGTGACATTAGTTATAGGTTCCGATGTTCACTTCAGGTTAACTGTATCCCTTGGACCTTCTTATTGACGATGAAACACAGAAATTGCATCGGAATTAAATATAAGAGGCACAATGCCGACTTAAGTACAAAAAGACTGACTCTTCTTACTGTCTATGTTTTGAACCATTCAAGTGACACTAGTTATAGATTCCGATGCTTCACTTCAGGTTTACTGTGTCCCTTGGACCTTCTTATTGACGATGAAACACAGAAATCCCATCGGATTTAAATACAAATGTGACAATGCAGACTAAAGTACAAGAAGACTGACTCTTCTTACTGTCTATGTTTTGAACCATTCCTGTGACACTAGTTATAGTTTTCGATTCTTTACTTCAGGTTTACTGTATCCCTTGGACATTCTTATTGACGATGAAACACAGAAATAGCATCGGAATTAAATACAAAAGGCACAATGCCGACTTAAGTACAAGAAGACTGACTCTTCTTACTGTCCATGTTTTGAACCATTCCTGAGACACTAGTTATAGATTCCGATGCTTCACTTCAGGTTTACTGTATCCCTTGGACCTTCTTATTGACGTTGAAACACAGAAAATGCATATGAATTAAATACAAAAGGCCCAATGCCGACTTAAGTACATGAAGACCGACTCTTCCTACTGACTATGTTTTGAACCATTCCTGTGACACTAGTTATAGATTCCGATGCTTCACTTGAGGTTTACTGTATCCCTTGGACCTACTTATTGACGACGAAACACAGAAATTGCATCGGAATTAAATACAAAAGGCACAATGCCGACTTAAGTACAAGAAGACTGACACTTCTTACTGTCTATGTTTTGAACTATTAATGTGACACTAGTTATAGATTCCGATGCTTCACTCCAGGTTTACTGTATCCCTTGGACCTTCTTATTGACGATGAAACACAGAAATTGCATCGGAATTAAATACAAAAGTCACAAAGCCGACATAAGTACAAGAAGACTGACTCTTCTTACTGTCCTTGTTTTGAACCATTCCTGAGACACTAGTTATAGCTTCCCATGCTTCACTTCAGGTTTACTGTATCCCGTGGACCTTCTTATTGACGATGAAACACAGAAATTGCATCGGAATTAAATACAAAAGGCACAATGCCGACTTAAGTACAAGAAGACTGACTCTTCCTACTGTCTATGATTTGAACCATTCCTGTGACAGTAGTTATAGATTCCGATGCTTCACTTCGAGTTTACTGTATCCCTTGGACCTTCTTATTGACATTGAAACACAGAAAATGCATCGGAATTAAATACAAATGGCCCAATGCCGACTTAAGTACATGAAGACCGACTCTTCCTACTGACTATGTTTTGAACCATTCCTGTGACACTAGTTATAGATTCCGATGCTTCACTTGAGGTTTACTGTATCACTTTGACCTACTTATTGACGACGAAACACAGAAATTGCATCGGAATTAAATACAAAAGGCACAATGCCGACTTAAGTACAAGAAGACTGACTCTTCTTACTGTCTATGTTTTGAATCTCTCCTGTGAGACCAGTAATAGATGTCGATACCTTACCTCAGGTTTACTGTACCCCTTGGAGCTTCGTATTCACGATGAAACACAGAGATTGCATCGGAATCAAACACAAAAGGCACAATGCCGACTTAAGTACAATAAGGCTGACACTTCTTACTGTCTATGTTTTGAACCTTTCCTGTGAGACGACTTTTAGATTCTGATGCTTCACTTCAGGTTTACTGTTTCTCTTGGACCTTCTTATTGACGATGAAACACAGAGATTGCATCGGAATTAAATACAAAAGGCACAATGCCGACTTAAGTACAAGAAGACTGACTCTTCTTACTGTCCATGATTTGAACCATTCCTGAGACACTAGTTATAGTTTCCCATGCTTCACTTCAGGTTAACTGTATCCCTTGGACCTTCTTATTGACGATGAAACACAGAAATTGCATCGGAATTAAATACAAAAGGCACAATGCCGACTTAAGTACAAGAAGACTGACTCTTCCTACTGTCTATGATTTGAACCATTCCTGTGACAGTAGTTTTAGATTCCGATGCTTCACTTCAGGTTTACTCTATCCCTTGGACCTTCTTATTGACGTTGAAACACAGAAAATCCATCGGAATTAAATACAAAAGGCCCAATGCCGACATAAGTACATGAAGACCGACTCTTCCCACTGACTATGCTTTGAACCATTCCTGTGACACTAGTTATAGATTCCGATGCTTCACTTGAGGTTTACTGTATCCCTTGGACCTACTTATTAACGACGAAACACAGAAATTGCATCGGAATTAAATACAAAAGGCACAATGCCGACTTAAGTACAAGAAGACTGACTCTTCTTACTGTCTATGTTTTGAACTATTCCTGTGACACTAGTTATAGATTCCGATGCTTCACTCCAGGTTTACTGTATCCCTTAGACCTTCTTATTGACGATGAAACACAGAAATTGCATCGGAATTAAATACAAAAGGCATAATGCCGACTTTAGTACAAGAAGACTGACTCTTCTTACTGTCTATACTTTGAACCATTCCTGTGACACTAGTTATAGATTCCGATGCGTCACTCCAGGTTTACTGTATCCCTTGGACCTTCTTATTGACGATGAAACACAGAAATTGCATCGGAATTAAATAGAAAAGGCACAATGCCGACTTAAGTACAAGAAGACTGACTCTTCTTACTGACTATGCTTTGAACTAATCCTGTGACACTAGTTATAGATTGCGATGCTTCACTTCAGGTTTACTGTATACCTTGGACCTTCTTATTGACGATGAAACACAGAAATTGCATCGGAATTAAATACAAAAGGCACAATGCCGACTTAAGTACAAGAAGACTGACTCTTCTTACTGTCTATGTTTTGAACCATTCCTGTGACACTAGTTTTGGATTACAATGCTTCACTTCAGGTTTACTGTATCCCTCTGACCTTCTTATTGTTGATGAAACACAGAAATGGCATCGGAATTAAATACAAAAGGCACAATGCCGACTTAAGTACAAGAAGACTGACTCTTCCTACTGTCTACCTTTTGAACCATTCCTGTGATACTAGTTATAGATTCCGTTGCTTCACTTCAGGTTAACTGTATCCCTCTGACCTTATCCGATGAAACACAGAAATTGCATCGGAATTAAATACAAAAGGCACAATGCCGACTTAAGGACAAGAAGACTGACTCTTGTTGCTGTCTATATTTTTTGAACCATTCCTGTGACACTAGTTATGGATTCCGATGCTTCACTTCAGGTTTAATGTATCCCTCTGACCTTCTTGTTCACGATGTAACACAGAAATTGCATCGGAATTAAAAAAAAAAGGCACAATGCCGACTTAAGTACAAGAAGACTGACGCTTTTTACTGACTATGTTTTGAACCATTCCTGTGACAATAGTTATAGATTCGGATGCTTCACTTCAGGTTTACTGTATCCCTCTGACCTTCTTGTTCACGATGAAACACAGAAATTGCATCCGAATTAAATAGAAAAGGCACAATGCCGACTTAAGTACAAGACGACTGACTTTTCTTACTGTCTATGTTCTGAACCATTCCTGTGACACTAGTTATAGATTCCGATGCTTCACTTCAGGTTTACTGTATCCCTTGGACCTTCGTATTGACGATGAAACACAGAAATTGCATCGGAATTAAATACAAAAGGCCCAATGCCGACTTAAGTACATGAAGACCGACTCTTCCTACTGACTATGTTTTGAACCATTCCTGTGACACTAGTTATAGATTCCGATGCTTCACTTGAGGTTTACCGTATCCCTTTGACCTACTTATTGACGACGAAACACAGAAATTACATCGTAATTAAATACAAAATGCACAATGCCGACTTAAGTACAAGATGGCTGACTCTTCTTACTGGCTATGTTTGAAACATTCCTGTGACACAAGTTATAGAATCCGATGCTTCACTTCAGGTTTACTGTATCCCTCTGACCTTCTTATTGACGATGAAACACACAAATTGCATCGGAATTAAATAAAAAAGGCACAATGCCGACTTAAGTACAAGAAGACTGACGCTTTTTACTGACTATGTTTTGAACCATTCCTGTGACAATAGTTATAGATTCGGATGCTTCACTTCAGGTTTACTGTATCCCTCTGACCTTCTTGTTCACGATGAAACACAGAAATTGCATCCGAATTAAATAGAAAAGGCACAATGCCGACTTAAGTACAAGACGACTGACTTTTCTTACTGTCTATGTTCTGAACCATTCCTGTGACACTAGTTATAGATTCCGATGCTTCACTTCAGGTTTACTGTATCCCTTGGACCTTCGTATTGACGATGAAACACAGAAATTGCATCGGAATTAAATACAAAAGGCACAATGCCGACTTAAGTACAAGAAGACTGACTCTTCTTACTGACTATGTTTGAACCATTCCCGTGACTCTGGTTATAGATCCCGATGCTTCACTTTAGGTTTACTGTATACCACTGACTTTCTTATTGACGATGAAACACAGAAATTGCATCGGAATTAAATACAAACGCCACAATGCCTACTTAAGTACAAGAAGACTGACTCTATGTTTGAAACATTCCTGTGACACTAGTTATAGATTCCGATGCTTGACTTCAGTTTTACTGTATCCCTTGGACCTTCTTAGTGACGATGAAACACAGATATTGCATCGGAAATAAATACAAAAGGCACAATGCCGACTTAAGAACAAGAAGACTGACCCGTCTTACTGTCTATGATTTGAACCATTCCTGTGACACTACTTATAGAGTGCGATGCTTCACTTCAGGTTTACTGTATCCCGTGGGCCTTCTTATTGACGATGAATCACAGAAATTGCATTGGAATTAAATACAAAAGGCACAATGCCGACTTAAGTACAAGAAGACTGACTCTTCTTACTGTCTATATTTTGAAACATTCCTGTGACACTAGTTATAGATTCCGATGCTTCACTTCAGGTTTAATGTACCCCTCTGACCTTCGTATTGACGATGAAACACAGAAATAGCATCGTAATTAAATACAAAAGGCACAATGCCGACTTAAGTACAAGAAGACTGACTCTTCGTACTGTCTATGACTTGAACCATTCCTGTGACACTGGTTCTAGATTCCGATGCTTTACTTCAGGTTTACTGTATCCCTCTGATCTTCTCATTGACGATGAAACACAGCAATTGCATCGGAATTTAATACAAAAGGCACAATGTCGACTTAAGTACAAGAAGACTGACTCATCTTACTGTCTATGTTTTGAACCATTCCGGTGTCACTAGTTATAGATTCCGATGCTTCACTTCAGGTTTACTGTATCTCTTGGACCTTCTTATTGACGATGAAACACAGAAATTGCATCGGAATTAAACACAAAAGGCACAATGCCGCCTTAAGTACATAAAGACTGACTCTTCATACTGACTATGATTAGAACCATTCCTGTGACACTAGTTATAGATTCGGATGCTTCACTTCAGGTTTACGGTATCCCTCTGACCTTCTTGTTCACGATGAAACACAGAAATTGCGTCCGAATTAAATAGAAAAGGCACAATGCCGACTTAAGTACTAGACGACTGACTCTTCCAACTGTCTATGTTCTGAACCTTTCCTGTGACACTAGTTATAGATTCCGATGCTTCACTTCAGGTTTACTGTATCCCTTGGACCTTCTTATTGACGATGAAACACAGAAATTGCATCGGAATTAAATAGAAAATGCACAATGCCGACTTAAGTACAAGAAGACTGACTCTTCTTACTGACTATGTTTGAACCATTCCCGTGACTCTGGTTATAGATCCCGATGCTTCACTTCAGGTTTACTGTATCCCACTGACTTTCTTATTGACGATAAAACACAGAAATTGCATCGGAATTAAATACAAACGCCACAATGCCTACTTAAGTTCAAGAAGACTGACTCTTCTTACTGACTATGTTTGAACTATTCCTGTGACACTAGTTATAGATTGCGATGCTTTACTTCAGGTTTACTGTATACCTTGGACATTCTTATTGACGATGAAACACAGAAATTGTATCGGAATTAAATACAAAAGGCACAATGCCGACTTAAGTACAAGAAGACTGACTCTTCCTACTGTCTATGTTTTGAACCATTCCTGAGACACTAGTTTTGGTTTACGATGCTTCACTTCAGGTTTACTGTATTCCTCTGACCCTCTTATTGTTGATGAAACACAGAAATGGCATCGGAATTAAATACAAAAGGCACAATGCCGACTTAAGTACAAGAAGACTGACTCTTCCTACTGTCTATGTTTTGAACCATTCTTGTGACACTAGTTATAGATTCCGTTGCTTCACATCAGGTTAACTGTATCCCTCTTACCATATTGCCGATGAAACACAGAAATTGCATCGGAATTAAATACAAAAGGCACAATGCCGACTTAAGGACAAGAAGACTGACTCTTGTTGCTGACTATGCTTTGAACCATTCCTGTGACACTAGTTATAGATTACGATGCTTCACTTCAGGTTTACTGTTCGCCTTGGACCTTCTTATTGACGATGAAACACAGATATTGCATCGGAAATAAATACAAAAGGCACAATGCCGACTTAAGTACAAGAAGACTGACTCTTCCTACTGTCTATGTTTTGAACCATTCTTGTGACACTAGTTATAGATTCCGTTGCTTCACATCAGGTTAACTGTATCCCTCTTACCATATTGCCCATGAAACACAGAAATTGCATCGGAATTAAATACAAAAGGCACAATGCCGACTTAAGTACAAGAAGACTGACTCTTCTTACTGACTATGTTTGAACCATTCCCGTGACTCTGGTAATAGGTCCCGATGCTTCACTTCAGGTTTACTGTATCCCACTGACTTTGTTATTGACGATAAAACACAGAAATTGCATCGGAATTAAATACAAACGCCACAATGCCTACTTAAGTACAAGAAGACTGACTCTTCTTACTGGCTATGTTTTCAAACATTCCTGTGACACTAGTTATAGATTCCGATGCTTGACTTCAGTTTAACTGTATCCCTTGGACCTTCTTATTGACGATGAAACACAGATATTGCATCGGAAATAAATACAAAAGGCACAATACCGACTTAAGTACAGGAAGACTGACCCTTCTTACTGTCTATGTTTTGATCATTCCTGTGACACTAGTTATAGATTTCGATGCTTCACTTCAGGTTTACTGTATCCCTCTGACCCTCTTATTGACGATGAAACACAGAAATTGCATCGGAATTAAATAGAAAATGCACAATGCCGACTTAAGTACAAGGCGACCGACATATCTTACTGTCTACGATTTGAACCATTCCTGTGACATTAGTTATAGATTCCGATGCTTCACTTCAGGTTAACTGTATCCCTTGGACTTTCTTATTGACGATGAAACACAGAAATTGCATCGGAATTAAATACAAAAGGCACAATGCCGACTTAAGTACAAGAAGACTGACTCTTCCTACTGACTATGATTTGAACCATTCCTGTGACACTAGTTATAGATTGCGATGCTTCACTTCAGGTTTACTGTATCCCACTGACCTTCTTATTGACGATGAAACACAGAAATTGCATCGGAATTAAATACAAAAGGCACAATGCCGACTTAAGTACAAGAAGACTGTTTCTTCTTACTGTCTATGTTTTGAACCATTCCTGTGACACTAGTTATAGATTCCGATGCTTCACTTCAGGTTTACTGTGTCCCTTGGACTTCTTATTAACGATGGAACACAGAAATCCCATCGGATTTAAATACAAATGTCACAATGCAGACTTAAGTACAAGAAGACTGACTCTTCTTACTGTCAATGTTTTGAACCATTCCTGTGACACTAGTTGTAGTTTTCGATTCTTCACTTGAGGTTTACTGTTTCCCTTGGACATTCGTATTGACGATGAAACACAGAAATTGTATCGGAATTAAATACGAAAGCCACAATGCCGACTTAAGTACAAGAAGACTGACTCTTCTTACTGTCCATGCTTTGAACTATTCCTGAGACACTAGTTATAGTTTCCAATGCTTCACTTCAGGTTTACTGTATCCCTTGGACCTTCTTATTGACGATGAAACACAGAAACTGCATCGGAATTAAATACAAAAGGCACAATGCCCACTTAAGTACAAGAAGACTGACTCTTCCTACTGTCTATGATTTGAACCATTCTTGTGACAGTAGTTTTAGATTCCAATGCTTCACTTCAGGTTTACTGTATCCCTTGGACCTTCTTATTGACGATGAAACACAGAAATTGCATCGGAATTAAATACAAAAGGCACAATGCCGACTTAAGTACAAGAAGACTGACTCATCCTACTGTCTATGATTTGAACCATTCCTGTGACAGTAGTTATAGATTCCGGTGCTTCACTTCAGGTTTATTGTATCCCTTGGACCTTCTTATTGACGTTGAAACACAGAAATTGCATCGGAATTAAATGCAAAAGGCACAATGCCGACTTAAGTACAAGAAGACTGACTCTTCTTACTGTCTATACTTTGAACCATTCCTGTGACACTAGTTATAGATTCCGAAGCTTCACTTGAGGTTTACTGTATTCCTTGGACTTACATATTGACGATGAAACACAGAGATTGCCTCGGAATTAAATACAAAAGGCACAATGCCGACTTAAGTACAAGAAGACTGACTCTTCTTACAGTCTATGTTTTGAACCATTCCTGTGACACTAGTCATAGATTCCGATGCTTCACTTCAGGTTTACTGTATCCCTTGGACCTTCTTAATGACGTTGAAACACAGAAAATGCATCGGAATTAAATACAAAAAGCCAAATGCCGACTTAAATACAAGAAGACTGACTCTTCGTACTGTCTATGTTTTGAACCATTCCTGTGACACTAGTTATAGATTCCGATGCTTCACTCCAGGTTTACTGTATCCCTTGGACCTTCTTATTGACGATGAAACACAGAAATTGCATCGGAATTAAATACGAAAGGCACAATGCCGACTTAAGGACAAGAAGACTGACTCTTGTTGCTGACTATGTTTTGAACCATTCCTGTGACACTAGTTATAGATTCCGATGCTTCACTTCAGGTTTACTGTTTCCCTTGGACCTTCTTATTGACGATGAAACACATCAATTGCATCGGAATTAAATACAAAAGGCACAATGCCGACTTAAGTACAAGATGACTGACTCTTCTACTGTCTATGTTTTGAACCATTTCTGTGACACTAGTTATAGGGTGCGATGCTTCACTTCAGGTTTACTGTATCCCTTGGGCCTTCTTATTGACGATGAATCACAGAAATTGCATCGGAATGAAATACAAAAGGCACAATGCCGACTTAAGTACAAGAAGACTGACTCTTCTGACTGTCTACATTTTGAACCATTCCTGTGATACTAGTTATAGATTCCGATGCTTCACTTCAGGTTTACTGTATCCCTCTGACCTTCTTATTGCCGGTGAAACACAGAAATTACATCGGAATTAAATACAAAAGGCACAATGCCGACTTATGTACAAGAAGAATGACTCTTCCAACTGTCTGTGTTTTGAACCATTCCTGTGACACTAGTAATAGCTTCCGATGCTTCACTTCAGGTTTACTGTATCCCTCTGACCGTCTTATTGTCGATGAAATACAGAAATTGCATCGGAATTAAGTAGGAAAAGCACAATGCCGACTACAGTACAAGAAGACTGACTCTTCTTACAGTCTATGTTTTGAACCATTCCTGGGACACTAGTTATAATTTCCGATGCTTCACTTCAGGTTTACTGTATCCGATGGACTTTCTTATTGACGATGAAATGCAGAAATTGCATCGGAATTAAATACAAAAGGCACAATGCCGGCTACAGTACAAGAAGACTGACTCTTCTTACAGTCTATGTTTTGAACCATTACTGTGACACTAGTTATAGATTCCGGTGCTTCACTCAAGGTTTACTGTTTCCCTTGGTCCTTCTAATTGTCGATGAAGCACAGGAATTGCATCAGAATGAAATAGAAAAGGCACAATGCCGACTTAAATCCAAGAAGACTGACGCTTCTTACTAACTATGCTTTGAACCATTCCTGTGACACTACTTAAAGATTCCAATGCTTCACTTCAGGTTTACTGTATCCCTTGGACCTTCTTATTGACGATGAAACACAGTCATTGCATCAGAAATAAATAGAAAAGGCACAAAGCCGACTTAAGTACAAGAAGACTAACGCTTGTTACTGACTATGGTTCGAACCATTCCTGTGACACTAGTTATATATTCCGATGCTTCACTTCAGGTTTACTGTTTCCCTTGGCCCTTCTTATTGACGATGAAACACAGATATTGCATCGGAATTAAATAGAAAAGGAACAATGCCGACTTAAGTACAAGAAGACTGACACTTCTTACTGTCTATGTTTTGAACCATTCCTGTGACACTAGTTATAGATTCCGATGCTCACTTCAAGTTTACTGTATCCCTCTGACCTTCATATTGACGATGAAACACAGACATTGCATCAAATTTAAATACAAAATGCACAATGCCGACTCAGGTTCAAGAAGACTGACTCTTCCTACTGTCTATGATTTGACCATAACTGTGACACTAGTTATAGACTTCAATGCTTCACTTCAGGTTTACTGTATCCCTCTGACCTTCTTATTGACGATGAAACACATAAATTGCATCGGAATTTAATAGAAAATGCACAATGCCGACTTAAGTACAAGGCGACTGACATATCTTACTGTCTATGTATTGAACCATTCCTGTGACATTAGTTATAGATTCCGATGCTTCACTTCAGGTTTACTGTATCCCTTGGACCTTCTTATTGACGATGAAACACAGAAATTGCATCGGAATTAAATACAAAAGGCACAATGCCGACTTAAGTACAAGAAGACTGACTCTTCCTACTGTCTATGATTTGACCATACCTGTGACACTAGTTATAGATTTTGATGCTTCACTTCAGGTTTACTGTATCCCTTGGACCTTCTTATTGACGATGAAACACAGAAATTGCAACGGAATTGAATATAAAAGGCCCAATGCCGACTTAAGTACATTAAGACCGTCTCTTCCTACTGACAATGTTTTGAACCTTTCCTGTGACACTGGTTATAGATTATTCCGATGCTTCACTTCAGGTTTACTGTATCCCTTGGACCTTCTTATTGACGATGAAATACAGATATTCACATCGGAATTAAATACAAAAGGCACAATGCCGACTAAAGTACAAGATGACAGACTCTTCCTACTGTCCATGTTTTGAACCATTCCTGTGACACTAGTTATAGATTCCGATGCTTCACTTCAGGTTTACTGTATCCCTTGCACCTTCTTATTGACGATGAAGCACAGAAATTGCATCGGAATTAAATACAAAAGGCACAATGACGAGTTAAGTACAAGAAGATTGACTCTACTTACTGTCTATGTGTTGAACCATTCCTGTGACCCTAGTTATAGCTTCCGATGCTTCACTTCAGGTTTACTGTATCCCTTGGACCTTCTTATTGACGATGAAACACAGAAATTGCATCGGAATTAAATACAAAAGGCACAATGCCGACTTAAGTAAAGAAGACTGACTCTTCCTACTGTCTATGATTTGAACCATTCCTGTGACACTAGTTATAGATTCGGATGCTTCACTTCAGGTTTACTGTATCCCTATGACCTTCTTATTGACGATGAAACACATAAATTGCATCGGAATGAAATAGAAAATGCACAATGCCGACTTAAGTACAAGGCGACTGACATATCTTACTGTCTATGTTTTGAACCATTCCTGTGACATTAGTTATAGTTTCCGATGCTTCACTTCAGGTTTACTGTATCCCTTGGACCTTCTTATTGACGATGAAACACAGAAATTGCATCGGAATTAAATACAAAAGGCACAATGCCGACTTAAGTACAACAAGACTGACTCTTCCTACTGTCAATGTTTTGAACCATTCCTGTGACACTAGTTATAGATTCTGTTGCTTCACTTTAGGTTTAATGTATCCCTTGGACCTTCTTATTTACGATGAAACACAGAAATTGCATCTGAATTTAATACAAAAGGCACAATGCCGACTTAAGTACAAGAAGATTGACTCTTCTTACTGTCTATGTTTTGAACCATTCCTGTGAACCTAATTATAGCTTCCGATGCTTCACTTCAGGTTTACTGTATCCCTTGAACCTTCTTATTGACGATGAAACACAGAAATTGCATCGGAATTAAATACAAAAGGCACTATGCCGACTTAAGTACAAGAAGACTGACCCTTCCTACTGTCAATGTTTTAACCATTCCTGTGACACTAGTTATAGATTCCGATGCTTCACTTCAGGTGTACTGTACCCCTCTGATCTTCTTATTGACGATGAAACATAGAAATTGCATCGGAATTAAATAGAAAAGGCACAATGCTGACTTAAGTACAAGAAGACTGACTCTTCTAACTGTCTATGTTTTGAACCATTCCTGTGACACTAGTTATAGATTCCGATGCGTCACTTCAGGTTTAATGTATCCCTTGGACCTTCTTATTCACGATGAAACACAGAAATTGCATCGGAATTAAACACAAAAGGCACAATGCCGACATAAGTATAAAAAGACTGACTCTTCTTACTGACTATGTTTTGAACCATTCCTGTGACACTAGTTATAGATTCCGATGCTCACTTCAGGTTTACTGTATCCCTTTGGCCTTGTTATTGTCGATGAAGCACAGAAATTGCATCGGAATTAAATGCAAAAGGCACAATGCCGACATAAGGAAAAGAAGACTGACTCTTCTTACTGACTTTGTTTTAAACAATTCCTGTGACACTAGTTATAGATTGTGATGCTTCACTTCAGGTTCACTGTATCCCTTGGATCTTCTTATTGACGATGAAACACAGAAATTGCATCGGAATTAAATACAAAAGGCACAATGCCGACTTACGTACAGGAAGACTGACTCTTCTTACTGACTATGTTTTGAACCATTCCTGTGACACTAGTTATAGATTCGGATGCTTCACTTCAGGTTTACTGTATCCCTCTGACCTTCTTATTGACGATGAAATGCAGAAATTGCATCGGAATTAGATACAAAAGGCACAATGCCGTCTTAAGAACAAGATGACTGACTCTTCCTACTGTCTATGTTTTGAACCATTCCTGTGACACTAGTTATAGATTCCGATGCTTCACTTCAGGTTTACTGTATCCCTTGGACCTCCTTATTGACGATGAAACATAGAAATTGCATCGGAATTAAATACAAAAGGCACAATGCAGACATAAGGACAAGAAGACTGACTCTTCTTACTGACTTTGTTTTGAACCATTCCTGTGACACTAGTAGTAGATTCCGATGCTTCACTTCAGGTTTACTGTATCCCTTGGACCCTCTTATTGACGATGAAACACAGAAATTGCATCGGAATTAAATACAAAAGGCACAATGCCGACTTAAGTACAAGAAGACTGACTCTTCCTACTGTCTATGATTTGAACCATTCCTGTGGCACTAGTTATAGATTCCGATGCTTCACTTCAGGTTTACTGTATCCCTTGGACCTTCTTATTGACGATGAAACCCAGAAATTGCATCGGAATTAAATACAAAAGGCACAATGCCGACTTAAGTACAAGAAGACTGACTCTTCTTACTGTCTATGATATGAACCATTCCATTGACTCTAGTTATAGATTCCGATGGTTCACTCCAGGTTTACTGTATCTCTTTGACCTTGTTATTGACGATGAAACACAGATATTGCATCGGAATTAAATAGAAAAGGCACAATGCCGACATAAGTACAAGAAGACTGACTCATCTTACTGACTATGTTCTGAACCATTCCTGTGACACTAGTTATAGATTCCGATGATTCACTTCAGGTTTACTGTATACTTTGGTCCTTCTTATTGACGATAAAACACAGAAATTGCATCGGAATTAAATACAAAAGGCAAAATGCCGACTTAAATACACGAAGACTGAATCTTCTTACTGTCTATGCTTTGAAACATTTCTGTGACACTAGTTATAGATTTCGATGCTACACTTCATGTTTACCGTATTTCTTGGACCTCCTTATTGACGATGAAACATAGAAATTGCATCGGAATTAAAGACAAAAGGCACAATGCCGACTTAAGTACATGAAGACCGACTCATCCTACTTAATATGATTTGAACCATGCCTGTGACATTAGTTATAGATTCCGATGCTTCACTTGAGGTTTACTGTATCCCTTCTACATTCTTATTGACGATGAAACACAGAAATTGCATCGGAGTTAAATTCAAAAGGCACAATGCCGACATAAGTACAAGAAGACTGACTCATCTTACTGACTATGTTCTGAACCATTCCTGTGACACTAGTTATAGATTCCGATGATTCACTTCAGGTTTACTGTATACTTTGGTCCTTCTTATTGACGATGAAACACAGAAATTGCATCGCAATTAAACACAAAGGGCACAATGCCGACTTAAGTTCAAAAAGACTGACTCTTCTTACAGACTATGCTTTGAACCATTCCTGTGACATTAGTTATAGATTCCGATGCTTCACTTCAGGTTTACTGTATCCCTCTGACCTTCTTATTGACGATGAAACTCAGAAATTGCATCGGAATTAAATACAAAAGGCACAATGCCGACTTAAGTACTAGACGACTGACTTTTCTTACTGTCTATGTTTTGAACCATTCCTGTGACTCTAGTTATAGATTCCGATGATTCACTTTAGGTTTACTGTATCCCTTGGACCTTCTTATTGACGATGAAACACAGAAATTGCATCGGAATTAAATACAAAAGGCACAATGCTGACTCAAGTACAAGAAGACTGACTCTTCATACTGTCTATGTTTGGAACCATTCCTGTGACACTAGTTATAGATTCCGATGCTTCACTTCAGGTTTACTGTATCCCTTGGACCTTCTTATTGACGATGAAACACAGAATTTGCATCGGAATTAAATACAAAAGGCACAATGCCGACTTAAGTACATGAAGACCGACTCTTCCTACTGACTATGTTTTGAACCATTCCTGTGACACTAGTTTTTGATTCCGATGCTTCAATTGTGGTTTACTGTATCCCTTGGGCCTTCTTAATGACGATGAAACACAGAAATTGCATCGGAATTAAATACAAAAGGCACAATGCCGACTTAAGTACAAGAAGACTGATTCTGCTTACTGACTATGTTTTGAATTATTCCTGTGACACTAGCTATAGATTCCTATGCTTCACTTCAGGTTAACTGTATCCCTCTGACCTTCGTAATGACGACGAAACACTGAAATTGCATCTGAATTAAATACAAAAGGCACAATGCCGTCTTAAGTACAAGAAGACTGACTCTTCTTACTGTCTATGTTTTGAACCATTCCTATGACACTAGTTATAGATTCCGATGCATCACTCCAGGTTTACTGTATCTCTTGGACCTTGTTATTGACGATGAAACACAGAAATTGCATCGGAACTAAATAGAAAAGGCACAATGCCGACTTAAGTACAAGAAGACTGACTCTTCCTACTGTCTATGTTTTGAACCATTCCTGTGACACTAGTTATAGATTCCGATGCTTCACTTCAGGGTTACTGTATCCCTTGGACCTTCTTATTGACGATGAAACACAGAAATTGCATCGGAATTAAATACATAAGGCACAATGCCGACTTAAGTACATGAAGACCGACTCTTCCTACTGACTATGTTTTGAACCATTCCTGTGACACTAGTTATAGATTCCGATGCTTCACTTGAGGCTTACTGTATCCCTCTGACCTTCTTATTGACGAGAAACACAGATATTGAATCGGAATTAAATTGAAACGCCACAATGCCTACTTAAGTACAGGTGAGACTGACTCTTCTTACTGTCTATATTTTGAACCATTCCTGTGGCACTAGTTATAGATTCCGATGCATGACTTCAGTTTTACTGTATCCCTTGGACTTTCTTATTGACGATGAAACACAGAAATTGCATCGGATTTAAATACAAAAGGCACAATGCCGACTTAAGTACATGAAGACCGACTCTTCCTACTGACTATGTTTTGAACCATTCCTGTGACACTAGTTATAGATTCCGATGCTTCACTTCAGGTTTACTGTATGCCTTGGACCTTCTTAATGACGATGAAACAAAGATTATGCATCGGAATTAAACACAAAAGGCACAATGCCGACTTAAGTACAAGAAGACTGACTCCTCTTACTGTCTATGTTTTGAACCATTCCTATGACACTAGTTATAGATTCCGATGCTTCACTCCAGGTTTACTGTATTACTTGGAGCTTCTTATTGACGATGAAACACAGAAATTGCATCGGAATTAAATAAAAAAGCACAATGCCTACTTAAGGACAAGAAGACTGACTCTTCTTACTGACTATGCTTTGAACCATTCCTGTGACACTAGCTATAGATTCCGATGCTTCACTTCAGGTTTACTATATCAATCTGACCTTTTTATTGACGATAAAACACAGAAAATGCATCGGAATTAAATACAAAAGGCACTATGCCGACTTAAGTACAAGAAGACTGACTCTTCATACAGTCTATGTTTGAACCATTCCATTGACACTAGTTATAGATTCCGATGCTTCACTCCAGGTTTACTGTATCCCTTTGACCTTGTTATTGACGATGAAACACAAAAATTGCATCGGTATTAAATAGAAAAGGCACAATGACGACTTAAGTACAAGAAGACTGACTCCTCTTACTGTCTACGTATTGAACCATTCTTGTGACACTAGTTATAGATTCCGAAGCTTCACTTCAGTTTTACTGTATCCCTTGGACCTTCTTATTGACGATGAAACACAGAAATTGCATCGGAATTAAATACATAAGGCACAATGCCGACTTAAGTACATGAAGACCGACTCTTCCTACTGACTATGTTCGAACCATTCCTGTGACACTAGTTATAGATTCCGATGCTTCACTTGAGGATTACTGTATCCCTCTGACCTTCTTATTGACGAGGAAACACAGAAATTGAATCGGAATTAAATAGAAACGCCACAATGCCTACTTAAGTACAAGAAGACTGACTCTTCTTACTGTCTACGTATGGAACCTGTCTTGTGACACTAGTTATAGATTCCGATGCATGAGTTCAGTTTTACTGTATCCCTTGGACCTTGTTATTGACGATGAAACACAGAAATTGCATCGGAATTAAATACAAAACGCAAAATGCCGACTTAAGTACACGAAGACTGACCCTTCTTACTGTCTATGTTTTGAACCATTCCTGTGACACAAGTTATAGATTCCGATGCTACAGTCCAGGTTTACTGTATCCCTTGGACCTTCTTATTGACGGTGAAACACAGAAATTGCATCGGAATTAAATACAAAAGGCACAATGTCGACATAAGTACAAGAAGACTGACTCTTCTTACTGTCTATATTTTGAACCATTCCAGTGACACTAGTTATAGATTCCGATGCTTCACTTCAGGTTTACTGCATCCCTTGGACCTTCTTATTGACGATGAAACACAGAAATTGCTTCGGAATTAAATACAAAAGGCACAATGCCGGCTTCAGTACAAGACGTCTGACTCTTCTTACTTTTTATGTTTTGAACCATTACTGTGACACTAGTTATAGATTCCGATGCTTCACTCCAGGTTTACAGTATCCCATGGACCTTTTTATTGACGATGAAACACAGAAATTGCATCGGAATTAAATACAAGAGGCACAATGCCGACTTAAGGACAAGAAGATTGACTCTTCTTACTGACTATATTTCTAACCATTCCTGTGACACTAGTTATAGATTCCGATGCTTCACTTCAGGTTTACTGTTTCCCTCTGACCTTCCTATTGACGATGAAAAACAGAATTTGCATCCGAATTAAATACAAAAGGCACAATGCCGACTTATGTACAAGAAGACTGACTCTTCTTAATGTCTATGTTTGAACCATTCCTGTGACACTAGTTATACATTCCGATGCTTCACTTCAGGTTTCCTGTATCCCTTTGACCTTCTTATATCCGGTGAAACACAGAAATTGTATCGGAATTAAATACGAAAGGCACAATGCCAACTTATGTACAAGAAGACTGACTCTTCTTACTGACTATGTTTGAACGATTCCTGTGACACTAGTTATAGATTCCGATGCTTCACTTCAGGTTTACTGTATCCCTCTGACCTTCTTATTGACGATGAAACACAGAAATTGCATCGGAATTAAATAGATAAGGCACAATGCCGACTTAAGTACAAGAAGGCTGACCCTTCTTACTGTCTATAATTTGAACCATTCCTATGACACTAGTAGTACATTCCGATGCTTCACTTCAGGTTCACTGTATCCCTTGGACCATCTTATTGACGATGAAACACAGAAATTGCATCAGAATTAAATACAAAAGGCACAATGCCGACTTAAGGACAAGAAGACTGACTCTTCTTACTGACTAAGTATTGAACCATTCCTGTGACACTACCTATAGATTCCGATGCTTCACATCTGGTATACTGTAACCCTCAGACCTTCTTATTGACGTTGAAACACAGAAATTGCTTCGGAATTAATTACAAAAGGCACAATGCCGACTTATGTACAAGAAGACTGACTCTTCTTACTGTCTATGTTGTGAACCATTCCATTGACACTAGTTATAGGTTCCGATGCTTCACTCCAGGTTTACTGTATCCCTTGGACCTTCTAATTGACGATGAAACACAGAAATTGCATCGGAATTAAATAGAAAAGGCACAATGAAGACTTAAGTACAAGAAGACCGACTCTTCTTACTGACTATGTTTTGAACCATTCCTGTGACACTAGTTATAGATTATAATGCTTCACTCCAGGTTTACTGTATCCCTTGGACCTTCTTTTTGACGACGAAACACAGATATTGCGTCGGAATTAAATACAAAAGGCACAATGCCGACTTAAGGACAAGAAGACTGACTGTTCTTACTGACTATGTTTGAACCATTTCTGTGACACTAGTTATAGATTCCTATGCTTCACTTCAGGTTTATTGTATCTCTCTGACCTTCTTATAGACGATGAAACACAGAAATTGCTTCGGAATTAAATACAAAAGGCACAATGCCGGCTTCAGTACAAGACGTCTGACTCTTCTTACTGTCTATGTTTGAACCACTACTGTGACACTAGTTATATATTCCGATGCTTCACTCCAGGTTTACAGTATCCCTTGGACCTTTTTATTGACGATGAAACACAGAAATTGCATCGGAATTAAATACAAAAGGTACAATGTTGACTTAAGTACAAGAAGACTGACTCTTCTTGCTGTCTATATTTTGAACCATTCCAGTGACACTAGTTATAGATTCCGATGCTTCACTTCAGGTTTACTGCATCCCTTGGACCTTCTTATTGACGATGAAACACAGAAATTGCATCGGAATTAAATACAAAAGGCACAATGCCGGCTTCAGTACAAGACGTCTGACTCATCTTACTGTCTATGTTTTGAACCATTACTGTGACACTAGTTATAGATTCCGATGCTTCACTCCAGGTTTACAGTATCCCTTGGACCTTCTTATTGACGATGAAACACAGAAATTGCATCGGAATTAAATACAAGAGGCACAATGCCGACTTAAGGACAAGAAGACTGACTCTTCTTACTGTCTATGTTTGAACCATTCCTGTGACACTAGTTATAGTTTCCGATGCTTCACTTCAGGTTTCCTGTATCCCTTTGACCTTTTTTTTGCCGGTGGAACACAGAGATTGTATCGAAATAAAATACGAAAGGCACAATGCCAACATATGTACAAAAAGACTGACTCTTCTTACTGACTATGTTTTGAACGATTCCTGTGACACTAGTTATAGATTCCGATGCTTCACTTCAGGATTACTGTATCCCTCTGACCTTCTTACTGATGATGAAACATAGAAATTGCATCGGAATAAGATACAAAAGGCAGAATGCCGACTTAAGTACATGAAGACTGACTCTTCTTACTGTCTATGTTTTGAACCATTCCTGTGACACTAGTTATAGATTCCGATGCTTTACTTCAGGTTTACTGTATCCCTTAGACCTTCTTATTGACGATGAAACACAGAAATTGCGTCGGAATTAAATACAAAAGGCTAATGCCGACTAAAGTACACGAAGACTGACTCTTCTTACTGTCTATGTTTTGAACCAATCCTGTGACACAAGTTATAGATTCCGATGCCTCACTCCACGTTTACTGCATCCCTTGGACCTTCTCATTGACGATGAAACACAGAAATTGCATCGGAATAAATACAAAAGCACAATGCCGACTTAAGGACAAGAAGACTAACTGTTCTTACTGTCTATGATTTGAACCATTCCTATGACACTAGTTGTACATTCCGATGCTTCACTTCAGGATCACTGTATCCCTTGGACCATCTTATTGACGATGAAATACAGAAATTGCATCAGAATTTAATACAAAAGGCACAATGCCGACTTAAGGACAAGAAGACTGACTCTTCTTACTGACTATGTTTTGAACCATTCCTGTGACACTAGCTATAGATTCCGATGCTTCACATCTGGTATACTGTAACTCTCAGACCTTCTTATTGACGATGAAACACAGTAATTGCATCGGAATTAAATACAAAAGGCACAATGCCGACTTAAGTACAAGAGGACTGACTCTTCTTACTGTCTATGTTGTGAACCATTCCATTGACACTAGTTATAGGTTCCGATGCTTCACTCCAGGTTTACTGTATCCCTTGGTCCTTCTTATTGACGATGAAACACAGAAATTGCATCGGAATTAAATAGAAAAGGCACAATGACTACTTAAGTACAAGAAGACTGCCTCTTCTTACTGACTATGTTTTGAACCATTCCTGTGACACTAGTTATAGATTATAATGCTTCACTTCAGGTTTACTGTATCCCTTGGACCTTCTTATTGCCGATGAAACACAGAAATTGCGTCGGAATTAAATACAAAAGGCACAATGCCGACTTAAGGACAAGAACATTGACTCTTCTTACTGACTATGCTTTGAACCATTCCTGTGACACTAGTTATAGATTCCGATGCTTCACTTCAGGTTTATTGTATCCCTCTGACCTTCTTATTGACGATGAAACACAGAAATTGCATCGGAATTAAATAGAAAAGGCACAATGTCGACTTAAGTACAAGAAGACTGACTCTTCTTAATGTCTATGTTTGAACCATTCCTGTGACACAAGTTATAGATTCCGATGCTACAGTCCAGGTTTACTGTATCCCTTGGACCTTCTTATTGACGATGAAACACAGAAATTGCATCGCAATTAAATACAAGAGGCACAATGCCGACTTAAGGACAAGAACATTGACTCTTCTTACTGACTATGCTTTGAACCATTCCTGTGACACTAGTTATAGATTCCGATGCTTCACTTCAGGTTTACTGTTTCCCTCTGACCTTCCTATTGACGATGAAAAACAGAAATTGCATCGGAATTAACTACAAAAGTCACAATGCCGACTTAAGTACAAGAAGACTGACTCTTCTTACTGTCTATGTTTGAACCATTCCTGTGACACTAGTTATAGATTCCGATACTTCACTTCAGGTTTCCTGCATTCCTCTGACCTTCTTATTGCCGGTGAAACACAGAAATTGCATCAGAATTAAATACGAATTGCACAATGCCTACTTAAGTACAAGAAGATTGACTCTTCTTACTGACTATGTTTTGAACCATTCCTGTGACGCTAGTAATAGCTTCCGATGCTTCACTTCAGGATTACTGTATCCCTCTGACCTTCTTAGTGATGATGAAACATAGAAATTGCATCGTAATAAGATACAAAAGGCACAATGCCGACTTAAGTACAGGAAGACTGACTCTTCTCACTGTCTATGTTTTGAACCATTCCTGTGACACTAGTTATAGATTCCGATGCTTCACTTCAGGTTTACTGTATCCCTTAGACCTTCTTATTGACGATGAAACACAGAAATTGCGTCGGAATTAAATACAAAAGGCAAATGCCGACTAAAGTACACGAAGACTGACTCTTCTTACTGTCTATGTTTTGAACCATTCCTGTGACACAAGTTATAGATTCCGATGATACACTCCAGATTTACTGTATCCCTTGGACCTTCTCATTGACGATGAAACACAGAAATTGCATCGGAATTAAATACAAAAGGCACAATGCCGGCTTCAGTACAAGACGTCTGACTCTTCTTACTGTCTATGTTTGAACCACTACTGTGACACTAGTTATATATTCCGATGCTTCACTCCAGGTTTACAGTATCCCTTGGACCTTTTTATTGACGATGAAACACAGAAATTGCATCGGAATTAAATACAAAAGGTACAATGTTGACTTAAGTACAAGAAGACTGACTCTTCTTGCTGTCTATATTTTGAACCATTCCAGTGACACTAGTTATAGATTCCGATGCTTCACTTCAGGTTTACTGCATCCCTTGGACCTTCTTATTGACGATGAAACACAGAAATTGCATCGGAATTAAATACAAAAGGCACAATGCCGGCTTCAGTACAAGACGTCTGACTCATCTTACTGTCTATGTTTTGAACCATTACTGTGACACTAGTTATAGATTCCGATGCTTCACTCCAGGTTTACAGTATCCCTTGGACCTTCTTATTGACGATGAAACACAGAAATTGCATCGGAATTAAATACAAGAGGCACAATGCCGACTTAAGGACAAGAAGACTGACTCTTCTTACTGTCTATGTTTGAACCATTCCTGTGACACTAGTTATAGTTTCCGATGCTTCACTTCAGGTTTCCTGTATCCCTTTGACCTTTTTATTGCCGGTGGAACACAGAGATTGTATCGAAATAAAATACGAAAGGCACAATGCCAACATATGTACAAAAAGACTGACTCTTCTTACTGACTATGTTTTGAACGATTCCTGTGACACTAGTTATAGATTCCGATGCTTCACTTCAGGATTACTGTATCCCTCTGACCTTCTTACTGATGATGAAACATAGAAATTGCATCGGAATAAGATACAAAAGGCAGAATGCCGACTTAAGTACATGAAGACTGACTCTTCTTACTGTCTATGTTTTGAACCATTCCTGTGACACTAGTTATAGATTCCGATGCTTTACTTCAGGTTTACTGTATCCCTTAGACCTTCTTATTGACGATGAAACACAGAAATTGCGTCGGAATTAAATACAAAAGGCTAATGCCGACTAAAGTACACGAAGACTGACTCTTCTTACTGTCTATGTTTTGAACCAATCCTGTGACACAAGTTATAGATTCCGATGCCTCACTCCACGTTTACTGCATCCCTTGGACCTTCTCATTGACGATGAAACACAGAAATTGCATCGGAATAAATACAAAAGCACAATGCCGACTTAAGGACAAGAAGACTAACTGTTCTTACTGTCTATGATTTGAACCATTCCTATGACACTAGTTGTACATTCCGATGCTTCACTTCAGGATCACTGTATCCCTTGGACCTTCTTACTGACGATGAAATACAGAAATTGCATCAGAATTTAATACAAAAGGCACAATGCCGACTTAAGGACAAGAAGACTGACTCTTCTTACTGACTATGTTTTGAACCATTCCTGTGACACTAGCTATAGATTCCGATGCTTCACATCTGGTATACTGTAACTCTCAGACCTTCTTATTGACGATGAAACACAGTAATTGCATCGGAATTAAATACAAAAGGCACAATGCCGACTTAAGTACAAGAGGACTGACTCTTCTTACTGTCTATGTTGTGAACCATTCCATTGACACTAGTTATAGGTTCCGATGCTTCACTCCAGGTTTACTGTATCCCTTGGTCCTTCTTATTGACGATGAAACACAGAAATTGCATCGGAATTAAATAGAAAAGGCACAATGACTACTTAAGTACAAGAAGACTGCCTCTTCTTACTGACTATGTTTTGAACCATTCCTGTGACACTAGTTATAGATTATAATGCTTCACTTCAGGTTTACTGTATCCCTTGGACCTTCTTATTGCCGATGAAACACAGAAATTGCGTCGGAATTAAATACAAAAGGCACAATGCCGACTTAAGGACAAGAACATTGACTCTTCTTACTGACTATGCTTTGAACCATTCCTGTGACACTAGTTATAGATTCCGATGCTTCACTTCAGGTTTATTGTATCCCTCTGACCTTCTTATTGACGATGAAACACAGAAATTGCATCGGAATTAAATAGAAAAGGCACAATGTCGACTTAAGTACAAGAAGACTGACTCTTCTTAATGTCTATGTTTGAACCATTCCTGTGACACAAGTTATAGATTCCGATGCTACAGTCCAGGTTTACTGTATCCCTTGGACCTTCTTATTGACGATGAAACACAGAAATTGCATCGCAATTAAATACAAGAGGCACAATGCCGACTTAAGGACAAGAACATTGACTCTTCTTACTGACTATGCTTTGAACCATTCCTGTGACACTAGTTATAGATTCCGATGCTTCACTTCAGGTTTACTGTTTCCCTCTGACCTTCCTATTGACGATGAAAAACAGAAATTGCATCGGAATTAACTACAAAAGTCACAATGCCGACTTAAGTACAAGAAGACTGACTCTTCTTACTGTCTATGTTTGAACCATTCCTGTGACACTAGTTATAGATTCCGATGCTTCACTTCAGGTTTCCTGCATTCCTCTGACCTTCTTATTGCCGGTGAAACACAGAAATTGCATCAGAATTAAATACGAATTGCACAATGCCTACTTAAGTACAAGAAGATTGACTCTTCTTACTGACTATGTTTTGAACCATTCCTGTGACGCTAGTAATAGCTTCCGATGCTTCACTTCAGGATTACTGTATCCCTCTGACCTTCTTAGTGATGATGAAACATAGAAATTGCATCGTAATAAGATACAAAAGGCACAATGCCGACTTAAGTACAGGAAGACTGACTCTTCTCACTGTCTATGTTTTGAACCATTCCTGTGACACTAGTTATAGATTCCGATGCTTCACTTCAGGTTTACTGTATCCCTTAGACCTTCTTATTGACGATGAAACACAGAAATTGCGTCGGAATTAAATACAAAAGGCAAATGCCGACTAAAGTACACGAAGACTGACTCTTCTTACTGTCTATGTTTTGAACCATTCCTGTGACACAAGTTATAGATTCCGATGATACACTCCAGATTTACTGTATCCCTTGGACCTTCTCATTGACGATGAAACACAGAAATTGCATCGGAATTAAATACAAAAGGCACAATGCCGACTTAAGGACAAGGAGACTGACTCTTCTTACTGACTATGTTTTGAACCATTCCTGTGACACTAGTTATAGATTCCGATGCTTCACTTCAGGTTTACTGTATCCCACTGACCTTCTTATTGACGATGAAACACAGAAATTGCATCGGAATTAAATACAAAAGGCACAATGCCGAATTAAGGACAAGAAGACTGACTCTTCATACTGACTATGATTTGAACCATACCTGTGACACTGGTTATAGATTCCGATGCTTCACTTCAGGTTTACTGTTTCCCTCTGACCTTCCTATTGACGATGAAACACAGAAATTGCATCGGAAATATATCCAAAAGGCACAATGCCGACTTAAGTACAAGACGTCTGACTCGTCTTACTGTCGATGTTTTGAACCATTACTGTGACACTAGTTATAGATTCCGATGCTTCACTATAGGTTTACAGTATCCCTTGGACCCTCTTATTGACGATGAAACACAGAAATTGCATCGGAATTAAATACAAGAGGCACAATGCCGACTTAAGGACAAGAAGACTGACTCTTCTTACTGTCTAGTTTGAACCATTCCTGTGACACTAGTTATAGATTCCGATGCTTCACTTCAGGTTTCCTGTATCCCTTTGACCTACTTATTGACGATGAAACACAGAAATTGCATCGGAATTAAATAGAAAAGGCACAATGTCGACTTAAGTACAAGAAGACTGACTCTTCTTAATGTCTATGTTTTGAACCATTCCTGTGACACAAGTTATATATTCCGATGCTACAGTCCAGGTTTAATGTATCCCTTGGACCTTCTTATTGTCGATGAGACACAGAAATTGCATTGGAATTAAATACAAAAGGCACAATGTCGACTTAAGTACAAGAAGACTGACTCTTCTTACTGCCTATATTTTGAACCATTCCTGTGACAGTAGTTATAGATTCCGATGCTTCACTTCAGGTTTATTGTATCCCTTGGAGCTTCTTATTGACGTTGAAACACAGAAATTGCATCGGAATTAAATGCAAAAGGCACAATGCCGACTTAAGAACAAGAAGACTGACTCTTCTTACTGTCTATACTTTGAACCATTCCTGTGACACTAGTTATAGATTCCTATGCTTCACTTGAGGTTTACTGTATTCCTTGGACCTACATATTGACGATGAAACACAGAAATTGCATCGGAATTAAATACAAAAGGCACAATGCCGACTTAAGTACAAGAAGAATGACTCTTCTTACTGTCTATGTTTTGAATCTCTCCTGTGAGACCAGAAATAGATGTCGTTACTTCACCTGAGGTTTACTGTACCCCTTGGAGCTTCGTATTCACGATGAAACACAGAGATTGCATCAGAATCAAACACAAAAGGCACAATGCCGACTTAAGTACAAGAAGACTGACTCTTCTTACTGTCTATACTTTGAACCATTCCTGTGACACTAGTTATAGATTCCGATGCTTCACTTGAGGTTTACTGTATTCCGTGGACTTACATATTGACGATGAAACACAGAGATTGCCTCGGAATTAAATACAAAAAGCCAAATGCTGACTTAAATACAAGAAGACTGACTCTTCTTACTGTCTATGTTTTGAACCATTCCTGTGACACTAATTATAGATTCCGATGCTTCACTCCAGGTTTACTGTATCCCTTGGACCTTCTTATTGACGATGAAACACAGAAATTGCATCGGAATTAAATACAAAAGGCACAATGCCGACTTAAGGACAAGAAGACTGACTCTTGTTGCTGACTATGTTTTGAACCATTCCTGTGACACTAGTTATAGATTCCGACGCTTCACTTCAGGTTTACTGTTTCCCTTGGACCTTCTTATTGACGATGAAACACAGAAATTGCATCGGAATTAAATACAAAAGGCACAATGCCAACTTAAGTACAAGATGACTGACTCTTCTACTGTCTATGTTTTGAACCATTTCTGTGACACTAGTTATAGAGTGCGATGCTTCACTTCAGGTTTACTGTATCCCTTGGGCCTTCTTATTGACGATGAATCACAGAAATTGCATCGGAATGAAATACAAAAGGCACAATGCCGACTTAAGTACAAGAAGACTGACTCTTATGACTGTCTATATTTTGAACCATTCCTGTGACACTAGTTATAGATTCCGATGCTTCACTTCAGGTTTACTGTATCCCTCTGACCTTCTTATTGCCGGTGAAACACAGAAATTACATCGGAATTAAATACAAAAGGCACAATGCCGACTTATGTACAAGAAGACTGACTCTTCCAACTGTCTGTGTTTTGAACCATTCCTGTGACACTAGTAATAGCTTCCGATGCTTCACTTCAGGTTTACTGTATCCCTCTGACCGTCTTATTGTCGATGAAATACAGAAATTGCATCGGAATTAAGTAGGAAAAGCACAATGCCGACTACAGTACAAGATGACTGACTCTTCCTACTGTCTGTGTTTTGAACCATTCCTGTGACACTAGTTATAGATTCCGATGCTTCACTTCAGGTTTACTGTATCCCTTGGACCTCCTTATTGACGATGAAACATAGAAATTGCATCGGAATTAAATACAAAATGCACAATGCCGACATAAGGACAAGATGACTGACTCTTCTTACTGACTTTGTTTTGAACCATTCCTGTGACACTAGTAGTAGATTCCGATGCTTCACTTCAGGTTTACTGTATCCCTTGGACCTTCTTATTGACGATGAAACACAGAAATTGCATCGGAATTAAATACAAAAGGCACAATGCCGACTTAAGTACAAGAAGACTGACTCTTCCTACTGTCTATGATTTGAACCATTCCTGTGGCACTAGTTATAGATTCCGATGCTTCACTTCAGGTTTACTGTATCCCTTGGACCTTCTTATTGACGATGAAACCCAGAAATTGCATCGGAATTAAATACAAAAGGCACAATGCCGACTTAAGTACAAGAAGACTGACTCTTCTTACTGTCTATGATATGAACCATTCCATTGACTCTAGTTATAGATTCCGATGGTTCACTCCAGGTTTACTGTATCTCTTTGACCTTGTTATTGACGATGAAACACAGAAATTGCATCGGAATTAAATAGAAAAGGCACAATGCCGACATAAGTACAAGAAGACTGACTCATCTTACTGACTATGTTCTGAACCATTCCTGTGACACTAGTTATAGATTCCGATGATTCACTTCAGGTTTACTGTATACCTTGGTCCTTCTTATTGACGATGAAACACAGAAATTGCATCGGAATTAAATACAAAAGGCAAAATGCCGACTTCAATACACGAAGACTGAATCTTCTTACTGTCTATGCTTTGAAACATTTCTGTGACACTAGTTATAGATTTCGATGCTACACTCCGGGTTTACTGTATACCTTGGACCTTCTTATTGACGATGAAACACAGAAATTGCGTCGGAATTAAATACAAAGGGCACAATGCCGACATAAGGACAAGAAGACTGACTCTTCTTACTGACTTTGTTTGAAATATTAGCGTGACCCTAGTTATAGATTCCGATGCTTCACTTCAGGTTTACTGTATCCCTTGGACCTTCTTATTGACGATGAAACACAGAAATTGCATCGGAATTAAATACAAAAGGCACAATGCCGACCTAAGTACAAGAAGACTGCCTCTTCCTACTGTCTTTGTTTTGAACCATTCCTATGACACTAGTTAAAGATTCCTATGCTTCGCTTCATGTTTACCGTATTTCTTGGACCTTCTTATTGACGATGAAACATAGAAATTGCATCGGAATTAAAGACAAAAGGCACAATGCCGACTTAAGTAGATGAAGACCGACTCATCCTACTTAATATGATTTGAACCATGCCTGTGACATTAGTTATAGATTCCGATGCTTCACTTGAGGTTTACTGTATCCCTTCTACATTCTTATTGACGATGAAACACAGAAATTGCATCGGAGTTAAATTCAAAAGGCACAATGCAGACTTAAGTACAACAAGACTGACTCTTCTTACTGTCTAGGCTTTGAACCATTCCTGCGACATTAGTTATAGATTCCGATGCTTCACTCCAGGTTTACTGTATCCCTTGGACCTTCTTATTGACGATGAAACACAGAAATTGCATCGGAATTAAATACAAAAGGCACAACGCCAACTTAAGGACAAGAAGACTGACACTTCTTACTGACTATGTTTTGAACCATTCCTGTGACGCTAGCTATAAATTCCGATGCTTCACTTCAGGTTCACTGTATCCCTCTGACCTTCTTATTGACGATGAAACACAGATATTTCATCGGAATTAAATACAAAACGCACAATGCCGACTTAAGAACAAGAAGACTGACTCTTCTTACTGTCAATGTTTTGAACCATTCCATTGACACTAGTTATAGATTCCGATGCTTCACTCCAGGTTTACTGTATCCCTTGGACCTTGTTATTGACGATGAAACACAGAAATTGCATCGGAATTATATAGAAAATTTATATTGCCGACTTAAGTACAAGAAGACTGACTCTTCTTACTGACTATGTTTTGAACCATTCCTGTGACACTAGTTATAGATTCCGATGCTTCACTTCAGGTTTACTGTATCCCTTGGACCTTCTTATTGACGATGAAACACAGAAATTGCATCGGAATTAAATAGAAAAGGCACAATGCCGACTTAAGTACAAGAAGACTGACTCTTCTTACTGTCTATGTTTTGAACCAATCCTGTGACACTAGTTATAGATTCCGATGCTTCACTTCAGGTTTACTGTATCCCTTGGACCTTCTTATTGACGATGAAACACGGAAATTGCATCGGAATTAAATACAAAGCGCACAATACCGACTTAAGTACAAGAAGACTGACTCTTCTTACTGTCTATGTTTTGAACCATTCCTGTGACACTAGTTATAGATTCCGATGCTTCACTTCAGGTTTACTGTATGCCTTGGACCTTCTTATTGACGATGAAACACAGAAATTGCATCGGAATTAAACACAAAAGGCACAATGCCGACTTAAGTTCAAAACGACTGACTCTTCTTGCAGACTATGTATTGAACCATTCCTGTGACATTAGTTATAGATTCCGATGCTTCACTTCAGGTTTACTGTATCCCTCTGACCTTCTTATTGACGATGAAACTCAGAAATTGCATCGGAATTAAATACAAAAGGCACAACGCCGACTTAAGTACTAGACGACTGACTTTTCTTACTGTCTATGTTTTGAACCATTCCTGTGACTCTAGTTATAGATTCCGATGATTCACTTCAGGTTTACTGTATACCTTGGACCTTCTTATTGACCATGAAACACAGAAATTGCATCGGAATTAAATACAAAAGGCACAATGCTGACTCAAGTACAAGAAGACTGACTCTTCATACTGTCTATGTTTGGAACCATTCCTGTGACACTAGTTATAGATTCCGATGCTTCACTTCAGGTTTACTGTATCCCTTGGACCTTCTTATTGACGATGAAACACAGAATTTGCATCGGAATTAAATACAAAAGGCACAATGCCGACTTAAGTACATGAAGACCGACTCTTCCTACTGACTATGTTTTGAACCATTCCTGTGACACTAGTTTTTGATTCCGATGCTTCAATTGTGGTTTACTGTATCCCTTGGACCTTCTTAATGACGATGAAACACAGAAATTGCATCGGAATTAAATACAAAAGGCACAATGCCGACTTAAGTACAAGAAGACTGATTCTGCTTACTGACTATGTTTTGAATTAATCCTGTGACACTAGCTATAGATTCCTATGCTTCACTTCAGGTTTACTGTATCCCTCTGACCTTCGTAATGACGATGAAACACTGAAATTGCATCTGAATTAAATACAAAAGGCACAATGCCGTCTTAAGTACAAGAAGACTGACTCTTCTTACTGTCTATGTTTTGAACCATTCCTATGACACTAGTTATAGATTTCGATGCATCACTCCAGGTTTACTGTATCTCTTGGACCTTGTTATTGACGATGAAACACAGAAATTGCATCGGAACTAAATAGAAAAGGCACAATGCCGACTTAAGTACAAGAAGACTGACTCTTCCTACTGTCTATGTTTTGAACCATTCCTGTGACACTAGTTATAGATTCCGATCTTCACTTCAGGGTTACTGTATCCCTTGGACCTTCTTATTGACGATGAAACACAGAAATTGCATCGGAATTAAATACATAAGGCACAATGCCTACTTAAGGACAAGAAGATTGACTCTTCTTACTGACTATGTTTTGAACCATTCCTGTGACACTAGCTATAGATTCCGATGCTTCACTTCAGGTTTACAATATAAATCTGACCTTTTTGTTGACGATAAAACACAGAAAATGCATCGGAATTAAATACAAAAGGCACTATGCCGACTTAAGTACAAGAAGACTGACTCTTCATACAGTCTATGTTTGAACCATTCCATTGACACTAGTTATAGATTCCGATGCTTCACTCCAGGTTTACTGTATCCCTTGGACCTTGTTATTGACGATGAAACACAAAAATTGCATCGGAATTAAATAGAAAAGGCACAATGACGACTTAAGTACAAGAAGACTGACTCCTCTTACTGTCTATGATTTGAACCATTCCTGTGACACTAGTTATAAATTCCGATGCTTCACTTCAGGTTTAATGTATCCCTTGGACCTTCTTATTGACGATCAAACACAGAAATTGCATCAGAATTAAATACAAAAGCCACAATGCCGACTTAAGGACAAGAAGACTGATTCTTCTTACTGACTATGATTTGAACCATTCCTGTGACACTAGCTATGGATTCCGATGCTTCACTTCTGGTTTACTGTATCCCTCTGATGTTCTTATTGACGATGATACACTGAAATTTCATCGGAATGAAATACAAAAGGCACAATGCCGTCTTTAGTACAAGAAGACTGACTCTTCTTACTGTCTATGATTTGAACCATTCCTGTGACACTAGTTATCGATTCCGATGCATCATTCCAGGTTTACTGTATCCCTTGGACCTTGTTATTGACGATGAAACACAGAAATTGCATCGGAACGAAATAGAAAAGGCACAATGCCGACTTAAGTACAAGAAGACTGACTCTTCCTACTGTCTATGTTTTGACCCATTCCTGTGACACTAGTTATAGATTCCGATGCTTCACTTCAGGTTTACTGTATCCCTTGGACCTTCTTATTGACGATGAAACACAGAAATTGCATCGGAATTAAATACATAAGGCACAATGCCGACTTAAGTACATGAAGACCGACTCTTCCTACTGACTATGTTTGAACCATTCCTGTGACACCAGTTATAGATTCCGATGCTTCACTTGAGGTTTACTGTATCCCTCTGACCTTCTTATTGACGAGGAAACACAGAAATTGAATCGGAATTAAATAGAAACGCCACAATGCCTACTTAAGTACAAGAAGACTGACTCTTCTTACTGTCTATATTTTGAACCATTCCAGTGACACTAGTTATAGATTCCGATGCTTCACTTCAGGTTTACTGCATCCCTTGGACCTTCTTATTGACGATGAAACACAGAAATTGCATCGGAATTAAATACAAAAGGCACAATGCCGGCTTCAGTACAAGACGTCTGACTCATCTTACTGTCTATGTTTTGAACCATTACTGTGACACTAGTTATAGATTCCGATGCTTCACTCCAGGTTTACAGTATCAATTGGACCTTCTTATTGACGATGAAACGCAGAAATTGCATCGCAATTAAATACAAAAGGCAAATGCCGACTAAAGTACACGAAGACTGACTCTTCTTACTGTCTATGTTTTGAACCATTCCTGCGACACAAGTTACAGATTCCGATGATACACTCCAGATTTACTGTATCCCTTGGACCTTCTCATTGACGATGAAACACAGAAATTGCATCGGAATTAAATACAAAAGGCGCAATGCCGACTTAAGGACAAGGAGACTGACTCTTCTTAATGACTATGTTTTGAACCATTCCTGTGACACTAGTTCTAGATTCCGATGCTTCACTTCAGGTTTACTGTATCCCACTGACCTTCTTATTGACGATGAAGCACAGAAATTGCATCGGAATTAAATACAAAAGGCACAATGCCGAATTAAGGACAAGAAGACTGACTCTTCATACTGACTATGATTTGAACCATACCTGTGACACTGGTTATAGATTCCGATGCTTCACTTCAGGTTTACTGTTTCCCTCTGACCTTCCTATTGACGATGAAACACAGAAATTGCATCGGAAATAAATCCAAAAGGCACAATGCCGACTTAAGTACAAGACGTCTGACTCGTCTTACTGTCGATGTTTTGAACCATTACTGTGACACTAGTAATAGATTCCGATGCTTCACTATAGGTTTACAGTATCCCTTGGACCCTCTTATTGACGATGAAACACAGAAATTGCATCGGAATTAAATACAAGAGGCACAATGCCGACTTAAGGACAAGAAGACTGACTCTTCTTACTGTCTAGTTTGAACCATTCCTGTAACACTAGTAATAGATTCCGATGCTTCACTTCAGGTTTCCTGTATCCCTTGGACCTTCTTATTGACGATGAAACACAGAAATTGCATCGGAATTAAATAGAAAAGGCACAATGTCGACTTAAGTACAAGAAGACTGACTCTTCTTAATGTCTATGTTTTGAACCATTCCTGTGACACAAGTTATATATTCCGATGCTACAGTCCAGGTGTACTGTATCCCTTGGACCTTGGTATTGACGATGAAACACAGAAATTGCATTGGAATTAAATACAAAAGGCACAATGTCGACTTAAGTACAAGAAGACTGACTCTTCTTACTGTCTATATTTTGAACCATTCCTGTGACAGTAGTTATAGATTCCGATGCTTCACTTCAGGTTTATTGTATCCCTTGGACCTTCTTATTGACGTTGAAACACAGAAATTGCATCGGAATTAAATGCAAAAGGCACAATGCCGACTTAAGAACAAGAAGACTGACTCTTCTTACTGTCTATACTTTGAACCATTCCTGTGACACTAGTTATAGATTCCGATGCTTCACTTGAGGTTTACTGTTTTCCTTGGACCTACATATTGACGATGAAACACAGAAATTGCATCGGAATTAAATACAAAAGTCACAATGCCGACTTAAGTACAAGAAGAATGACACTTCTTACTGTCTATGTTTTGAATCTCTCCTGTGAGACCAGAAATAGATGTCGTTACTTCACCTGAGGTTTACTGTACCCCTTGGAGCTTCGTATTCACGATGAAACACAGAGATTGCATCAGAATCAAACACAAAAGGCACAATGCCGACTTAAGTACAATAAGGCTGACACTTCTTACTGTCTATGTTTTGAACCTTCCCTGTGAGACGACTTTTAGATTCGGATGCTTCACTTCAGGTTTACTGTTTCCCTTGGACCTCCTTATTGACGATGAAACACAGAAATTGCATCGGAATTAAATACAAAAGGCACAATGCCGGCTTAAGTACAAGAAGACTGACTCTTCTTACTGTCTATACTTTGAACCATTCCTGTGACACTAGTTATAGATTCCGATGCTTCACTTGAGGTTTACTGTATTCCTTGGACTTACATATTGACGATGAAACACAGAGATTGCCTCGGAATTAAATACAAAAAGCCAAATGCTGACTTAAATACAAGAAGACTGACTCTTCTTACTGTCTATGTTTTGAACCATTCCTGTGACACTAGTTATAGATTCCGATGCTTCACTCCAGGTTTACTGTATCCCTTAGACCTTCTTATTGACGATGAAACACAGAAATTGCATCGGAATTAAATACAAAAGGCACAATGCCGACTTAAGGACAAGAAGACTGACTCTTGTTGCTGACTATGTTTTGAACCATTCCTGTGACACTAGTTATAGATTCCGATGCTTCACTTCAGGTTTACTGTTTCCCTTGGACCTTCTTATTGACGATGAAACACAGAAATTGCATCGGATTTAAATACAAAAGGCACAATGCCGACTTAAGTACAAGATGACTGACTCTTCTACTGTCTATGTTTTGAACCATTTCTGTGACACTAGTTATAGAGTGCGATGCTTCACTTCAGGATTACTGTATCCCTTGGGCCTTCTTATTGACGATGAATCACAGAAATTGCATCGGAATGAAATACAAAAGGCACAATGCCGACTTAAGTACAAGAAGACTGACTCTTCTGACTGTCTATATTTTGAACCATTCCTGTGACACTAGTTATAGATTCCGATGCTTCACTTCAGGTTTACTGTATCCCTCTGACCGTCTTATTGTCGATGAAATACAGAAATTGCATCGGAATTAAGTAGGAAAAGCACAATGCCGACTACAGTACAAGAAGACTGACTCTTCTTACAGTCTATGTTTTGAACCATTCCTGTGACACTAGTTATAATTTCCGATGCTTCACTTCAGGTTTACTGTATCCGGTGGACTTTCTTATTGACGATGAAATGCAGAAATTGCATCGGAATTAAATACAAAAGGCACAATGCCGACTACAGTACAAGAAGACTGACTCTTCTTACAGTCTATGTTTTGAACCATTACTGTGACACTAGTTATAGATTCCGGTGCTTCACTCCAGGTTTACTGTTTCCCTTGGACCTTCTTATTGACGATGAAGCACAGGAATTGCATCAGAATGAAATAGAAAAGGCACAATGCCGACTTAAATCCAAGAAGACTGACGCTTCTTACTAACTATGCTTTGAACCATTCCTGTGACACTACTTAAAGATTCCAATGCTTCACTTCAGGTTTACTGTATCCCTTGGACCTTCTTATTGACGATGAAACACAGATATTGCATCGGAATTAAATAGAAAAGGAACAATGCCTAATTAATTGCAAGAAGACTGACTCTTCTTACTGTTTATGTTTTGAACCATTCCTGTGACACTAGTTATAGTTTCCGATGCTTCACTACAGGTTTACGGTATCCCTTGGACCTTCTTATTGACGATGAAACACAGTCATTGCATCAGAAATAAATAGAAAAGGCACAAAGCCGACTTAAGTACAAGAAGACTAACGCTTGTTACTGACTATGGTTCGAACCTTTCCTGTGACACTAGTTATATATTCCGATGCTTCACTTCAGGTTTACTGTATCCCTTGGACCTTCTTATTGACGATGAAACACAGATATTGCGTCGGAATTAAATAGAAAAGCAACAATGCCGACTTAAGTACAAGAAGACTGACACTTCTTACTGTCTATGTTTTGAACCATTCCTGTGACACTAGTTATAGATTCCGATGCTCACTTCAAGTTTACTGTATCCCTCTGACCTTCATATTGACGATGAAACACAGGAATTGCATCAAATTTAAATACAAAATGCACAATGCCGACTCAGGTTCAAGAAGACTGACTCTTCCTACTGTCTATGATTTGACCATAACTGTGACACTAGTTATAGATTTCAATGCTTCACTTCAGGTTTACTGTATCCCTCTGACCTTCTTATTGACGATGAAACACATAAATTGCATCGGAATTTAATAGAAAATGCACAATGCCGGCTTAAGTACAAGGCGACTGACATATCTTACTGTCTATGTTTTGAACCATTCCTGTGACATTAGTTATAGATTCCGATGCTTCACTTCAGGTTTACTGTATCCCTTGGACCTTCTTATTGACGATGAAACACAGAAATTGCAACGGAATTAAATATAAAAGGCCCAATGCCGACTTAAGTACATTAATACCGTCTCTTCCTACTGACAATGTTTTGAACCTTTCCTGTGACACTGGTTATAGATTATTCCGATGCTTCACTTCAGGTTTACTGTATCCCTTGGACCTTCTTATTGACGATGAAATACAGAAATTGCATCGGAATTAAATACAAAAGGCACAATGCCGACTAAAGGACAAGATGACTGACTCTTCCTACTGTCTATGTTTTGAACCATTCCTGTGACACTAGTTATAGATTCCGATGCTTCACTTCAGGTTTACTGTATCCCTTGCACCTTCTTATTGACGATGAAGCACAGAAATTGCATCGGAATTAAATACAAAAGGCACAATGCCGAGTTAAGTACAAGAAGATTGACTCTTCTTACTGTCTATGTTTTGAACCATTCCTGTGACCCTAGTTATAGCTTCCGATGCTTCACTTCAGGTTTACTGTATCCCTTGGACCTTCTTATTGACGATGAAACACAGAAATTTCATCGGAATTAAATACAAAAAGGCACAATGCCGACTTAAGTAAAGAAGACTGACTCTTCCTACTGTCTATGATTTGAACCATTCCGGTGACACTAGTTATAGATTCGGATGCTTCACTTCAGGTTTACTGTATCCCTATGATCTTCTTATTGACGTTGAAACACATAAATTGCATCGGAATGAAATAGAAAATGCACAATGCCGACTTAAGTGCAAGGCGACTGACATATCTTTTGTCTATGTTTTGAACCATTCCTGTGACATTAGGTATAGTTTCCGATGCTTCACTTCAGGTTTACTGTATCCCTTGGACCTTCTTATTGACGATGAAACACAGAAATTGCATCGGAATTAAATACAAAAGGCACAATGCCGACTTAAGTACAACAAGACTGACTCTTCCTACTGTCAATGTTTTGAACCATTCCTGTGACACTAGTTATAGATTCTGTTGCTTCACTTTAGGTTTAATGTATCCCTTGGACCTTCTTATTTACGATGAAACACAGAAATTGCATCGGAATTAAATACAAAAGGCACGATGCCGACTTAAGTACAAGAAGACTAACCCTTCCTACTGTCAATGTTTTGAACCATTCCTGTGACACTAGTTATAGATTCCGATGCTTCACTTCAGGTCTACTGTACCCCTCTGATCTTCTTATTGACGATGAAACACAGAAATTGCATCGGAATTAAATAGAAAAGGCACAATGCTGACTTAAGTACAAGAAGACTGACTCTTCTTACTGTCTATGTTTTGAACCATTCCTGTGACTCTAGTTATAGATTCCGATGATTCACTTCAGGTTTACTGTATACCTTGGACCTTCTTATTGACCATGAAACACAGAAATTGCATCGGAATTAAACACAAAAGGCACAATGCCGACTTAAGTATAAAAAGACTGACTCTTCTTACTGACTATGTTTTGAACCATTCCTGTGACACCTAGTTATAGATTCCGATGCTCACTTCAGGTTTACAGTATCCCTCTGATCTTCTTATTGACGATGAAACACAGAAATTGCATCGGAATTAAATACAAAAGGCACAATGCCGACTTACGTACAGGAAGACTGACTCTTCTTACTGACTATGTTTTGAACCATTCCTGTGACACTAGTTATAGATTCGGATGCTTCACTTCAGGTTTACTGTATCCCTCTGACCTTCTTATTGACGATGAAACACAGAAATTGCATCGGAATTAAATAGAAAATGCACAATGCCGACTTAAGTACAAGACGACTGACTTTTCTTACTGTCTATGTTTTGAACCATTCCTGTGACACTAGTAATAGATTCCGATGCTTCACTTCAGGTTTACTGTATCCCTTTGACCTTCTTATTGACGATGAAACACAGAAATTGCATCGGAATTAAATACAAAAGGCACAATACGACTTAAGTACAAGAAGACTGACTCTTTTTACTGACTATGATTTGAACCATTCCTGTGACACTAGTTATAGATTCCGATGCTACACTCCAGGTTTACTGTATCCCTTCGACCTTGTTATTGTCGATGAAGCACAGAAATTGCATCGGAATTAAATGCAAAAGGCACAATGCCGACATAAGGAAAAGAAGACTGACTCTTCTTACTGACTTTGTTTTAAACAATTCCTGTGACACTAGTTATAGATTGTGATGCTTCACTTCAGGTTCACTGTATCCCTTGGACCTTCTTATTGACGATGAAATGCAGAAATTGCATCGGAATTAGATACAAAAGGCACAATGCCGTCTTAAGTACAAGATGACTGACTCTTCCTACTGTCTGTGTTTTGAACCATTCCTGTGACACTAGTTATAGATTCCGATGCTTCACTTCAGGTTTACTGTATCCCTTGGACCTCCTTATTGACGATGAAACATAGAAATTGCATCGGAATTAAATACAAAAGGCACAATGCTGACTTAAGTACAAGAAGACTGACTCTTCCTACTGTCTATGATTTGAACCATTCCTGTGGCACTAGTTATAGATTCCGATGTTTCACTTCAGGTTTACTGTATCCCTTGGACCTTCTTATTGACGATGAAACCCAGAAATTGCATCGGAATTAAATACAAAAAGCACAATGCCGACTTAAGTACAAGAAGACTGACTCTTCTTACTGTCTATGATATGAACCATTCCATTGACTCTAGTTATAGATTCCGATGGTTCACTCCAGGTTTACTGTATCTCTTTGACCTTGTTATTGACGATGAAACACAGAAATTGCATCGGAATTAAATAGAAAAGGCACAATGCCGACATAAGTACAAGAAGACTGACTCATCTTACTGACTATGTTCTGAACCATTCCTGTGACACTAGTTATAGATTCCGATGATTCACTTCAGGTTTACTGTATACCTTGGTCCTTCTTATTGACGATGAAACACAGAAATTGCATCGGAATTAAATACAAAAGGCAAAATGCCGACTTAAATACACGAAGACTGAATCTTCTTACTGTCTATGCTTTGAAACATTTCTGTGACACTAGTTATAGATTTCGATGCTACACTCCGGGTTTACTGTATACCTTGGACCTTCTTATTGACGATGAAACACAGAAATTGCGTCGGAATTAAATACAAAGGGCACAATGCCGACATAAGGACAAGAAGACTGACTCTTCTTACTGACTTTGTTTGAAATATTAGCGTGACCCTAGTTATAGATTCCGATGCTTCACTTCTGGTTTACTGTATCCCTTGGACCTTCTTATTGACGATGAAACACAGAAATTGCATCGGAATTAAATACAAAAGGCACAATGCCGACCTAAGTACAAGAAGACTGCCTCTTCCTACTGTCTTTGTTTTGAACCATTCCTATGACACTAATTATAGATTCCGATGCTTCACTTCATGTTTACCGTATTTCTTGGACCTTCTTATTGACGATGAAACATAGAAATTGCATCGGAATTAAAGACAAAAGGCACAATGCCGACTTAAGTACATGAAGACCGACTCATCCTACTTAATATGATTTGAACCATGCCTGTGACTTTAGTTATAGATTCCGATGCTTCACTTGAGGTTTACTGTATCCCTTCTACATTCTTATTGACGATGAAACACAGAAATTGCATCGGAATTAAATACAAAAGGCACAATACGACTTAAGTACAAGAAGACTGACTCTTTTTACTGACTATGATTTGAACCATTCCTGTGACACTAGTTATAGATTCCGATGCTACACTCCAGGTTTACTGTATCCCTTCGACTTTGTTATTGTCGATGAAGCACAGAAATTGCATCGGAATTAAATGCAAAAGGCACAATGCCGACATAAGGAAAAGAAGACTGACTCTTCTTACTGACTTTGTTTTAAACAATTCCTGTGACACTAGTTATAGATTGTGATGCTTCACTTCAGGTTCACTGTATCCCTTGGACCTTCTTATTGACGATGAAATGCAGAAATTGCATCGGAATTAGATACAAAAGGCACAATGCCGTCTTAAGTACAAGATGACTGACTCTTCCTACTGTCTGTGTTTTGAACCATTCCTGTGACACTAGTTATAGATTCCGATGCTTCACTTCAGGTTTACTGTATCCCTTGGACCTCCTTATTGACGATGAAACATAGAAATTGCATCGGAATTAAATACAAAAGGCACAATGCCGACTTAAGTACAAGAAGACTGACTCTTCCTACTGTCTATGATTTGAACCATTCCTGTGGCACTAGTTATAGATTCCGATGTTTCACTTCAGGTTTACTGTATCCCTTGGACCTTCTTATTGACGATGAAACCCAGAAATTGCATCGGAATTAAATACAAAAAGCACAATGCCGACTTAAGTACAAGAAGACTGACTCTTCTTACTGTCTATGATATGAACCATTCCATTGACTCTAGTTATAGATTCCGATGGTTCACTCCAGGTTTACTGTATCTCTTTGACCTTGTTATTGACGATGAAACACAGAAATTGCATCGGAATTAAATAGAAAAGGCACAATGCCGACATAAGTACAAGAAGACTGACTCATCTTACTGACTATGTTCTGAACCATTCCTGTGACACTAGTTATAGATTCCGATGATTCACTTCAGGTTTACTGTATACCTTGGTCCTTCTTATTGACGATGAAACACAGAAATTGCATCGGAATTAAATACAAAAGGCAAAATGCCGACTTAAATACACGAAGACTGAATCTTCTTACTGTCTATGCTTTGAAACATTTCTGTGACACTAGTTATAGATTTCGATGCTACACTCCGGGTTTACTGTATACCTTGGACCTTCTTATTGACGATGAAACACAGAAATTGCGTCGGAATTAAATACAAAGGGCACAATGCCGACATAAGGACAAGAAGACTGACTCTTCTTACTGACTTTGTTTGAAATATTAGCGTGACCCTAGTTATAGATTCCGATGCTTCACTTCTGGTTTACTGTATCCCTTGGACCTTCTTATTGACGATGAAACACAGAAATTGCATCGGAATTAAATACAAAAGGCACAATGCCGACCTAAGTACAAGAAGACTGCCTCTTCCTACTGTCTTTGTTTTGAACCATTCCTATGACACTAGTTAAGAAATTCCGATGCTTCACTTCATGTTTACCGTATTTCTTGGACCTTCTTATTGACGATGAAACATAGAAATTGCATCGGAATTAAAGACAAAAGGCACAATGCCGACTTAAGTACATGAAGACCGACTCATCCTACTTAATATGATTTGAACCATGCCTGTGACATTAGTTATAGATTCCGATGCTTCACTTGAGGTTTACTGTATCCCTTCTACATTCTTATTGACGATGAAACACAGAAATTGCATCGGAGTTAAATTCAAAAGGCACAATGCAGACTTAAGTACAACAAGACTGACTCTTCTTACTGTCTAGGTTTTGAACCATTCCTGCGACATTAGTTATAGATTCCGATGCTTCACTCCAGGTTTACTGTATCCCTTGGACCTTCTTATTGACGATGAAACACAGAAATTGCATCGGAATTAAAAACAAAAGGCACAACGCCAACTTAAGGACAAGAAGACTGACACTTCTTACTGACTATGTTTTGAACCATTCCTGTGACACTAGCTATAAATTCCGATGCTTCACTTCAGGTTCACTGTATCCCTCTGACCTTCTTATTGACGATGAAACACAGATATTGCATCGGAATTAAATACAAAACGCACAATGCCGACTTAAGAACAAGAAGACTGATTCTTCTTACTGTCTATGTTTTGAACCATTCCATCTACACTAGTTATAGATTCCGATGCTTCACTCCAGGTTTACTGTATCCCTTGGACCTTGTTATTGACGATGAAACACAGAAATTGCATCGGAAATATATAGAAAATTTATATTGCCGACTTAAGTACAAGAAGACTGACTCTTCTTACTGACTATGCTTTGAACCATTCCTGTGACACTAGTTATAGTTTCTGATGCTTCACTCCAGGTTTTCTGTATCCCTTGGGCCTTCTCGTTGACGATGAAACACAGAAATTGCATCGGAATTAAATACAAAAGGCACAATGCCGACTTAGCACAAGAAGGCTGACTCTTCTTACTGACTATGTTTTGAACCATTCCTGTGACACTAGTTATAGATTCCGATGCTTCACTTCAGGTTTACTGTATCCCTTGGACCTTCTTATTGACGATGAAACACAGAAATTGCATCGGAATGAAATAGAAAAGGCACAATGCCGACTTAAGTACAAGAAGACTGACTCTTCTTACTGTCTATGTTTTGAACCAATCCTGTGACACTAGTTATAGATTCCGATGCTTCACTTCAGGTTTACTGTATCCCTTGGACCTTCTTATTGACGATGAAACACGGAAATTGCATCGGAATTAAATACAAAGCGCAAAATACCGACTTAAGTACAAGAAGACTGACTCTTCTTACTGTCTATGCTTTGAACCATTCCTGTGACACTAGTTATAGATTCCGATGCTTCACTTCAGGTTTACTGTATGCCTTGGACCTTCTTATTGACGATGAAACACAGAAATTGCATCGGAATTAAACACAAAAGGCACAATGCCGACTTAAGTTCAAAAAGACTGACTCTTCTTACAGACTATGTTTTGAACCATTCCTGTGACATTAGTTATAGATTCCGATGCTTCACTTCAGGTTTACTGTATCCCTCTGACCTTCTTATTGACGATGAAACTCAGAAATTGCATCGGAATTAAATACAAAAGGCACAATGCCGACTTAAGTACTAGACGACTGACTTTTCTTACTGTCTATGTTTTGAACCAATCCTGTGACTCTAGTTATAGATTCCGATGATTCACTTCAGGTTTACTGTATACCTTGGACCTTCTTATTGACCATGAAACACAGAAATTGCATCGGAATTAAATACAAAAGGCACAATGCTGACTCAAGTACAAGAAGACTGACTCTTCATAGTGTCTATGTTTGGAACCATTCCTGTGACACTAGTTATAGATTCCGATGCTTCACTTCAGGTTTGCTGTATCCCTTGGACCTTCTTATTGACGATGAAACACAGAATTTGCATCGGAATTAAATACAAAAGGCACAATGCCGACTTAAGTACATGAAGACCGACTCTTCCTACTGACTATGTTTTGAACCATTCCTGTGACACTAGTTTTTGATTCCGATGCTTCAATTGTGGTTTACTGTATCCCTTCGACCTTCTTAATGACGATGAAACACAGAAATTGCATCGGAAATAAATACAAAAGGCACAATGCCGACTTAAGTACAAGAAGACTGATTCTGCTTACTGACTATGTTTTGAATTATTCCTGTGACACTAGCTATAGATTCCTATGCCTCACTTCAGGTTTACTGTATTCCTCTGACCTTCGTAATGACGATGAAACACTGAAATTGCATCTGAATTAAATACAAAAGGCACAATGCCGTCTTAAGTACAAGAAGACTGACTCTTCTTACTGTCTATGTTTTGAACCATTCCTATGACACTAGTTATAGATTCCGATGCAACACTCCAGGTTTACTGTATCTCTTGGACCTTGTTATTGACGATGAAACACAGAAATTGCATCGGAACTAAATAGAAAAGGCACAATGCCGACTTAAGTACAAGAAGACTGACTCTTCCTACTGTCCATGTTTTGAACCATTCCTGTGACACTAGTTATAGATTCCGATGCTTCACTTCAGGGTTACTGTATCCCTTGGACCTTCTTATTGACGATGAAACACAGAAATTGCATCGGAATTAAATACATAAGGCACAATGCCGACTTAAGTACATGAAGACCGACTCTTCCTACTGACTATGTTTTGAACCATTCCTGTGACACTAGTTATAGATTCCGATGCTTCACTTGAGGCTTACTGTATCCCTCTGACCTTCTTATTGACGAGAAACACAGATATTGAATCGGAATTAAATTGAAACGCCACAATGCCTACTTAAGTACAAGTGAGACTGACTCTTCTTACTGTCTATATTTTGAACCATTCCTGTGGCACTAGTTATAGATTCCGATGCATGACTTCAGTTTTACTGTATCCCTTGGACTTTCTTATTGACGATGAAACACAGAAATTGCATCGGATTTAAATACAAAAGGCACAATGCCGACTTAAGTACATGAAGACCGACTCTTCCTACTGACTATGTTTTGAACCATTCCTGTGACACTAGTTATAGATTCCGATGCTTCACTTCAGGTTTACAGTATGCCTTGGACCTTCTTATTGACGATGAAACACAGATTATGCTTCGGAATTAAACACAAAAGGCACAATGCCGACTTAAGTACAAGAAGACTGACTCCTCTTACTGTCTATGTTTTGAACCATTCCTATGACACTAGTTATAGATTCCGATGCTTCACTCCAGGTTTACTGTATTACTTGGAGCTTCTTATTGACGATGAAACACAGAAATTGCATCGGAATTAAATAAAAAAGGCACAATGCCTACTTAAGGACAAGAAGACTGACTCTTCTTACTGACTATGTTTTGAACCATTCCTGTGACAGTAGCTATAGATTCCGATGCTGCACTTCAGGTTTACTATATCAATCTGACCTTTTTATTGACGATAAAACACAGAAAATGCATCGGAATTAAATACAAAAGGCACTATGCCGACTTAAGTACAAGAAGACTGACTCTTCATACAGTCTATATTTGAACCATTCCATTGACACTAGTTATAGATTCCGATGCTTCACTCCAGGTTTACTGTATCCCTTGGACCTTGTTATTGACGATGAAACACAAAAATTGCATCGGAATTAAATAGAAAAGGAACAATGACGACTTAAGTACAAGAAGACTGACTCCTCTTACTGTCTATGATTTGAACCATTCCTGTGACACTAGTTATAGATTCCGATGCTTCACTTCAGGGTTAATGTATCCCTTGGACCTTCTTATTGACGATCAAACACAGAAATTGCATCAGAATTAAATACAAAAGCCACAATGCCGACTTAAGTACAAGAAGACTGACTCCTCTTACTGTCTATGTTTTGAACCATTCCTATGACACTAGTTATAGATTACGATGCTTCACTCCAGGTTTACTGTATTACTTGGAGCTTCTTATTGACGATGAAACACAGAAATTGCATCGGAATTAAATAAAAAAGGCACAATGCCTACTTAAGGACAAGAAGACTAACTCTTCTTACTGACTATGTTTTGAACCATTCCTGTGACACTAGCTATAGATTCCGATGCCTCACTTCAGGTTTACTATATCAATCTGACCTTTTTATTGACGATAAAACACAGAAAATGTATCGGAATTAAATACAAAAGGCACTATGCCAACTTAAGTACAAGAAGACTGACTCTTCATACAGTCTATGTTTGAACCATTCCATTGACACTAGTTATAGATTCCGATGCTTCACTCCAGGTTTACTGTATCCCTTGGACCTTGTTATTGACGATGAAACACAAAAATTGCATCGGAATTAAATAGAAAAGGCACAATGACGACTTAAGTACAAGAAGACTGACTCCTCTTACTGTCTATGATTTGAACCATTCCTGTGACACTAGTTATAGATTCCGATGCTTCACTTCAGGTTTAATGTATCCCTCTGACCTTCTTATTGACGATGATACACTGAAATTTCATCGGAATGAAATACAAAAGGCACAATGCCGTCTTTAGTACAAGAAGACTGACTTTTCTGACTGTCTATGATTTGAACCATTCCTGTGACACTAGTTATCGATTCCGATGCATCATTCCAGGTTTACTGTATCCCTTGGACCTTGTTATTGACGATGAAACAAGGAAATTGCATCGGAACTAAATAGAAAAGGCACAATGCCGACTTAAGTACAAGAAGATTGACTCTTCCTACTGTCTATGTTTTGACCCATTCCTGTGACACTAGTTATAGATTCCGATGCTTCACTTCAGGTTTACTGTATCCCTTGGACCTTCTTATTGACGATGAAACACAGAAATTGCATCGGAATTAAATACATAAGGCACAATGCCGACTTAAGTACATGAAGACCGACTCTTCCTACTGACTATGTTTGAACCATTCCTGTGACACCAGTTATAGATTCCGATGCTTCACTTGAGGTTTACTGTAACCCTCTGACCTTCTTATTGACGAGGAAACACAGAAATTGAATCGGAATTAAATAGAAACGCCACAATGCCTACTTAAGTACAAGAAGACTGACTCTTCTTACTGTCTACGTATTGAACCATTCTTGTGACACTAGTTATAGATTCCGATGCATGAGTTCAGTTTTTACTGTATCCCTTGGACCTAGTTATTGACGATGAAACACAGAAATTGCATCGGAATTAAATTCAAAAGGCACAATGCCTACTTAAGGACAAGAAGACTGACTATTCTTACTGACTATGTTTTGAACCATTCCTGTGACACTAGCTACAGATTCCGATGCTTCACTTCAGGTTTACTATATCCCTCTGACCTTATTATTGACGATAAAACACAGAAAATGCATCGGAATTAAATACAAAAGGCAAAATGCCGACTTAATTACACGAAGACTGACTCTTCTTACTGTCTATGTTTTGAACCATTCCTGTGACACAAGTTATAGATTCCGATGCTACAGTCCAGGTTTACTGTATCCCTTGGACCTTCTTATTGACGATGAAACACAGAAATTGCATCGGAATTAAATACAAAAGGCACAATGTCGACATAAGTACAAGAAGACTGACTCTACTTACTGTCTATATTTTGAAAAATTCCAGTGACAATAGTTATAGATTCCGATGCTTCACTTCAGGTTTACTGCATCCCTTGGACCTTCTTATTGACGATGAAACACAGAAATTGCTTCGGAATTAAATACAAAAGGCACAATGCCGGCTTCAGTACAAGACGTTTGACTCTTCTTACTGTTTATGTTTTGAACCATTACTGTGACACTAGTTATAGATTCCGATGCTTCACTCCAGGTTTACAGTATCCCATGGAACTTTTTATTGACGATGAAACACAGAAATTGCATCGGAATTAAATACAAGAGGCACAATGCCGACTTAAGGACAAGAAGATTGACTCTTCTTACTGACTATATTTCGAACCATTCCTGTGACACTAGTTATAGATTCCGATGCTTCACTTCAGGCTTACTGTTTCCCTCTGACCTTCCCATTGACGATGAAAAACAGAATTTGCATCCGAATTAAATACAAAAGGCACAATACCGACTTAAGAACAAGAAGTCTGACTCGTCTTACTGTCTATGTTTGAACCATTCCTGTGACACTAGTTATACATTCCGATGCTTCACTTCAGGTTTCCTGTATCCCTTTGACCTTCTTATTGCCGGTGAAACACAGAAATTGTATCGGAATTAAATACGAAAGGCACAATGCCAACTTATGTACAAGAAGACTGACTCTTCTTACTGACTATGTTTGAACGATTCCTGTGACACTAGTTATAGATTCCGATGCTTCACTTCAGGTTTACTGTATCCCTCTGACCTTCTTATTGACGATGAAACACAGAAATTGCATCGGAATTAAATAGATATGGCACAATGCCGACTTAAGTACAAGAAGGCTGACCCTTCATACTGTCTATAATTTGAACCATTCCTATGACACTAGTAGTACATTCCGATGCTTCACTTCAGGTTCACTGTATCCCTTGGACCATCTTATTGACGATGAAACACAGAAATTGCATCTGAATTAAATACAAAAGGCACAATGCCGACTTAAGGACAAGAAGACTGACTCTTCTTACCGACTAAGTATTGAACCATTCCTGTGACACTACCTATAGATTCCGATGCTTCACATCTGGTATACTGTAACCCTCAGACCTTCTTATTGACGATGAAACACAGAAATTGATTCGGAATTAAATACAAAAGGCACAATGCCGACTTATGTACAAGAAGACTGACTCTTCTTACTGTCTATGTTGTGAACCATTCCATTGACACTAGTTATAGGTTCCGATGCTTCACTCCAGGTTTACTGTATCCCTTGGACCTTCTTATTGACGATGAAACACAGAAATTGCATCTTAATTAAATAGAAAAGGCACAATGAAGACTTAAGTACAAGAAGACTGACTCTTCTTACTGACTATGTTTTGAACCATTCCTGTGACACTAGTTATAGATTATAATGCTTCACTTCAGGTTTATTGTATCCCTCTGACCTTCTTATAGACGATGAAACACAGAAATTGCTTCGGAATTAAATACAAAAGGCACAATGCCGGCTTCAGTACAAGACGTCTGACTCTTCTTACTGTCTATGTTTGAACCATTACTGTGACACTAGTTATATATTCCGATGCTTCACTCCAGGTTTACAGTATCCCTTGGACCTTTTTATTGACGATGAAACACAGAAATTGCATCGGAATTAAATACAAAAGGTACAATGTTGACTTAAGTACAAGAAGACTGACTCTTCTTGCTGTCTATAATTTGAACCATTCCAGTGACACTAGTTATAGATTCCGATGCTTCACTTCAGGTTTACTGCATCCCTTGGACCTTCTTATTGACGATGAAACACAGAAATTGCATCGGAATTAAATACAAAAGGCACAATGCCGGCTTCAGTACAAGACGTCTGACTCATCTTACTGTCTATGTTTTGAACCATTACTGTGACACTAGTTATAGATTCCGATGCTTCACTCCAGGTTTACAGTATCCCATGGACCTTCTTATTGACGATGAAACACAGAAATTGCATCCGAATTAAATACAAGAGGCACAATCCCGACTTAAGGACAAGAAGACTGAGTCTTCTTACTGTCTATGTTTGAACCATTCCTGTGACACTAGTTATAGATTCCGATGCTTCACTTCAGGCTTCCTGTATCCCTTTGACCTTTTTATTGCCGGTGGAACACAGAGATTGTATCGAAATTAAATACGAAAGGCACAATGCCAACTTATGTACAAGAAGACTGACTCTTCTTACTGACTATGTTTTGAACGATTCCTGTGACACTAGTAATAGATTCCGATGCTTCACTTCAGGATTACTGTATCCCTCTGAGCTTCTTACTGATGATGAAACATAGAAATTGCATCGGAATAAGATACAAAAGGCAGAATGCCGACTTAAGTACATGAAGACTGACTCTTCTTACTGTCTATGTTTTGAACCATTCCTGTGACACTAGTTATAGATTCCGATGCTTTACTTCAGGTTTACTGTATCCCTTAGACCTTCTTATTGACGATGAAACACAGAAATTGCGTCGGAATTAAATACAAAAGGCTAATGCCGACTAAAGTACACGAAGACTGACTCTTCTTACTGTCTATGTTTTGAACCAATCCTGTGACACAAGTTATAGATTCCTATGCCTCACTCCACGTTTACTGCATCCCTTGGACCTTCTCATTGACGATGAAACACAGAAATTGCATCGGAATTAAATACAAAAGCACAATGCCGACTTAAGGACAAGAAGACTAACTGTTCTTACTGTCTATGTTTTGAACCATTCCTATGACACTAGTTGTACATTCCGATGCTTCACTTCAGGATCACTGTATACCTTGGACCTTCTTATTGACGATGAAATACAGAAATTGAATCAGAATTTAATACAAAAGGCACAATGCCGACTTAAGGACAAGAAGACTGATTCTTCTTACTGACTATGTTTTGAACCATTCCTGTGACACTAGCTATAGATTCCGATGCTTCACATCTGGTATACTGTAACCCTCAGACCTTCTTATTGACGATGAAACACAGTAATTGCATCGGAATTAAATACAAAAGGCACAATGCCGACTTAAGTACAAGAGGACTGACTCTTCTTACTGTCTATGTTGTGAACCATTCCATTGACACTAGTTATAGGTTCCGATGCTTCACTCCAGGTTTACTGTATCCCTTGGACCTTCTTATTGACGATGAAACACAGAAATTGCATCGGAATTAAATAGAAAATGCACAATGAACACTTAAGTACAAGAAGACTGCCTCTTCTAACTGACTATGTTTTGAACCATTCCTGTGACACTAGTTATAGATTATAATGCTTCACTTCAGGTTTACTGTATCCCTTGGACCTTCTTATTGCCGATGAAACACAGAAATTGCGTCGGAATTAAATACAAGAGGCACAATGCCGACTTAAGGACAAGAAGACTGACTGTTCTTACTGACTATGTTTGAACCATTCCTGTGACACTAGTTATAGATTCCTATGCTTCACTTCAGGTTTATTGTATCCCTCTGACCTTCTTATTGACGATGAAACACAGAAATTGCATCGGAATTAAATAGAAAAGGCACAATGTCGACTTAAGTACAAGAAGACTGACTCTTCTTAATGTCTATGTTTTGAACCATTCCTGTGACACAAGTTATAGATTCCGATGCTACAGTCCAGGTTTACTGTATCCCTTGGACCTTCTTATTGACGATGAAACACAGAAATTGCATCGGAATTAAATACAAAAGGCACAATGTCGACTTAAGTACAAGAAGACTGACTCTTCTTACTGTCTATATTTTGAACCATTCCAGTGACACTAGTTATAGATTCCGATGCTTCACTTCAGGTTTACTGCATCCCTTGGGCCTTCTTATTGACGATGAAACACAGAAATTGCATCGGAATTAAATACAAAAGGCACAATGCCGGCTTCAGTACAAGACGTCTGACTCATCTTACTGTCTATGTTTTGAACCATTACTGTGACACTAGTTATAGATTCCGATGCTTCACTTCAGGTTTACTGCATCCCTTGGACCTTCTTATTGACGATGAAACACAGAAATTGCATCGCAATTAAATACAAGAGTCACAATGCCGACTTAAGGACAAGAACATTGACTCTTCTTACTGACTATGCTTTGAACCATTCCTGTGACACTAGTTATAGATTCCGATGCTTCACTTCAGGTTTACTGTTTCCCTCTGACCTTCCTATTGACGATGAAAAACAGAAATTGCATCGGAATTAACTACAAAAGTCACAATGCCGACTTAAGTACAAGAAGATTGACTCTTCTTACTGCCTATGTTTTGAACCATTCCTGTGGTGACACTAGTTATAGATTCCGATGCTTCACTTCAGGTTTACTATATCCCTTAGACCTTCTTATTGACGATGAAACACAGAAATTGCGTCGGAATTAAATACAAAAGGCAAATGCCGACTAAAGTACACGAAGACTGACTCTTCTTACTGTCTATGTTTTGAACCATTCCAGTGACACAAGTTATAGATTCCGATGATACACTCCAGATTTACTGTATCCCTCGGACCTTCTCATTGACGATGAAACACAGAAATTGCATCGGAATTAAATACAAGAGGCACAATGCCGACTTAAGGACAAGAAGACTGACTCTTCTTACTGTCTAGTTTGAACCATTCCTGTGACACTAGTTATAGATTCCGATGCTTCACTTCAGGTTTCCTGTATCCCTTTGACCTTCTTATTGACGATGAAACACAGAAATTGCATCGGAATTAAATAGAAAAGGCACAATGTCGACTTAAGTACAAGAAGACTGACTCTTCATAATGTCTATGTTTTGATCCATTCCTGTGACACAAGTTATAGATTCCGATGCTACAGTCCAGGTTTACTGTATCCCTTGGACCTTCTTATTGACGATGAAACACAGAAATTGCATTGGAATTAAATACAAAAGGCACAATGTCGACTTAAGTACAAGAAGACTGACTCTTCTTACTGTCTATATTTTGAACCATTCCAGTGACACTAGTTATAGATTCCGATGCTTCACTTCAGGTATACTGCATCCCTTGGACCTTCTTATTGACGATGAAACACAGAAATTGCATCGGAATTAAATAAAAGAGGCACAATGCCGACTTAAGGACAAGAACATTGACTCTTCTTACTGACTATGCTTTGAACCATTTCTGTGACACTAGTTATAGATTCCGATGCTTCACTTCAGGTTTACTGTTTCCCACTGACCTTCCTATTGACGATGAAAAACAGAAATTGCATCGGAATTAACTACAAAAGGCACAATGCCGACTTAAGGACAAGGAGACTGACTCTTATTACTGACTATGTTTTGAACCATTCCTGTGACACTAGTTATAGATTCCGATGCTTCACTTCAGGTTTACTGTATCCCACTGACCTTCTTATTGACGATGAAACACAGAAATTGCATCGGAATTGAATACAAAAGGCACAATGCCGACTTAAGGACAAGAAGACTGACTCTTTATACTGACTATGATTTGAACCATTCCTGTGACACTAGTTATAGATTCCGATGCTTCACTTCTGGTTTACTGTTTCCCTCTGACCTTCTTATTGACGATGAAACACAGAAATTGCATCGGAAACAAATTCAAAAGGCACAATGCCGACTTAAGAACAAGACGTCTGACTCTTCTTACTGTCGATGTTTTGAACCATTACTTTGACACTAGTTATAGATTCCGATGCTTCACTATAGGTTTACAGTATCCCTTGGACCCTCTTATTGACGATGAAACACAGAAATTTCATCGGAATTAAATACAAGAGGCACAATGCCGACTTAAGGGCAAGATGACTGACTGTTCTTACTGTCTATGTTTGAACTATTCCTGTGACACTAGTTATAGATTCCGATGCTTCACTTCAGGTTTCCTGTATCCCTTTGACCTTTTTATTGCCGGTGAAACACAGAGATTGTATCGGAATTAAATACAAAAGGCTCAATGCCAACTTATGTACAAGAAGACTGACTCTTCTTACTGACTATGTTTTGAACGATTCCTGTGACACTAGTTATAGATTCCGATGCTTCACTTCAGGATTACTGTATCCCTCTGACCTTCTTACTGATGATGAAACATAGAAATTGCATCGGAATAAGATACAAAAGGCACAATGCTGACTTAAGTACAAGAAGACTGACTCTTCTTACTGTTTATGTTTTGAACCATTCCTGTGACACTAGTTATAGATTCCGATGCTTTACTTCAGGTTTACTGTATCCCTTAGACCTTCTTATTGACGATGAAACACAGAAATTGCGTCGGAATTAAATACAAAAGGCTAATGCCGACTAAAGTACACGAAGACTGACTCTTCTTACTGTCTATGTTTTGAACCAATCCTGTGACACAAGTTATAGATTCCGATGCTACACTCCACGTTTACTGTATCCCTTGGACCTTCTCATTGACGATGAAACACAGAAATTGCATCGGAATTAAATACAAAAGCACAATGCCGACTTAAGGACAAGAAGACTAACTGTTCTTACTGTCTATGTTTTGAACCATTCCTATGACACTAGTTGTACATTCCGATGCTTCACTTCAGGTTCACTGTATCCCTTGGACCTTCTTATTGACGATGAAATACAGAAATTGCATCGGAATTAAATACAAGAGGCACAATGCCGACTTAAGGACAAGAAGACTGACTGGTCTTACTGACTATGTTTTGAACCATTCCTGTGACACTAGTTATTGATTCCGATGCTTCACTTCAGGTTTCCTGCATCCCTCTGACCTTCTTATTGCCGGTGAAACACAGAAATTGCATCAGAATTAAATACGAAATGCACAATGCCAACTTAAGTACAAGAAGATTGACTCTTCTTACTGACTATGTTTTGAACCATTCCTGTGACGCTGGTTATAGATTCCGCTGCTTCACTTCAGGATTACTGTATCCCTCTGACCTTCTTAGTGATGATGAAACATAGAAATTGCATCGGAATAAGATACAAAAGGCACAATGCCGACTTAAGTACAGGAAGACTGACTCTTCTCACTGTCTATGTTTTGAACCATTCCTGTGACACTAATTATAGATTCCGATGCTTCACTTCAGGTTTACTGTATCTTTTAGACCTTCTAATTGACGATGAAACACAGAAATTGCGTCGGAATTAAATACAAAAGGCAAATGCCGACTAAAGTACACGAAGACTGACTCTTCTTACTGTCTATGTTTTGATCCATTCCTGTGACAGAAGTTATAGATTCCGATGCTACACTCCAGGTTTACTGTATCCCTTAGACTTTCTCATTTTCGATGAAACACAGAAATTGCAACGGAATTAAATACAAAAGGCACAATGCCGACTTAAGGACAAGAAGACTGACTCTTCATACTGACTATGTTTTGAACCATTCCTGTGACACTAGTTATAGATTCCGATGCTTCACTTCAGGTTTACTGTTTCCCTCTGACCTTCCTATTGACGATGAAACACAAAAATTGCATCGGAAATAAATCCAAAAGGCACAATGCCGACTTAAGTACAAGACGCCTGACTCTTCTTACTGTCGATGCTTTGAACCATTACTGTGACACTAGTTATAGATTCCGATGCTTCACTATAGGTTTACAGTATCCCTTGGACCCTCTTATTGACGATGAAACACAGAAATTGCATCGGAATTAAATACAAGAGGCACAATGCCGACTTAAGGACAAGAAGACTGACTCTTCTTACTGTCTATGTTTGAACCATTCCTGTGACACTAGTTATAGATTCCGATGCTTCACTTCAGGTTTCCTGTATCCCTTTGACCTTCTTATTGCCGGTGAAACACAGAGATTCTATCGGAATTAAATACGAAAGGCACAATGCCAACTTATGTACAAGAAGACTGACTCTTCTTACTGACTATGTTTTGAAAGATTCCTGTGACACTAGTTATAAATTCCGATGCTTCACTTCAGGTTTATTGTATCCCTCTGACCTTCTTATTGACGATGAAACACAGAAATTGCATCGGAATTAAATCCAAAAGGCACAATGCCGACTTAAGGACAAGAAGACTGACTCTTCATACTGACTATGTTTTGAACCATTCCTGTGACACTAGTAATAGATTCCGATGCTTCACTTCAGGTTTACTGTTTCCCTCTGACATTCCTATTGACGATGAAACACAAAAATTGCATCGGAATTAAATCCAAAAGGCACAATGCCAACTTATGTACAAGAAGACTGACTCTTCTTACTGACTATGTTTTGAACGATTCCTGTGACACTAGTTATAAATTCCGATGCTTCACTTCAGGTTTATTGTATCCCTCTGACCTTCTTATTGACGATGAAACACAGAGATTGTATCGGAATTAAATACAAAAGGCTCAATGCCAACTTATGTACAAGAAGACTGACTCTTCTTACTGACTATGTTTTGAACGATTCCTGTGACACTAGTTATAGATTCCGATGCTTCACTTCAGGATTACTGTATCCCTCTGACCTTCTTACTGATGATGAAACATAGAAATTGCATCGGAATAAGATACAAAAGGCACAATGCTGACTTAAGTACAAGAAGACTGACTCTTCTTACTGTTTATGTTTTGAACCATTCCTGTGACACTAGTTATAGATTCCGATGCTTTACTTCAGGTTTACTGTATCCCTTAGACCTTCTTATTGACGATGAAACACAGAAATTGCGTCGGAATTAAATACAAAAGGCTAATGCCGACTAAAGTACACGAAGACTGACTCTTCTTACTGTCTATGTTTTGAACCAATCCTGTGACACAAGTTATAGATTCCGATGCTACACTCCACGTTTACTGTATCCCTTGGACCTTCTCATTGACGATGAAACACAGAAATTGCATCGGAATTAAATACAAAAGCACAATGCCGACTTAAGGACAAGAAGACTAACTGTTCTTACTGTCTATGTTTTGAACCATTCCTATGACACTAGTTGTACATTCCGATGCTTCACTTCAGGTTCACTGTATCCCTTGGACCTTCTTATTGACGATGAAATACAGAAATTGCATCGGAATTAAATACAAGAGGCACAATGCCGACTTAAGGACAAGAAGACTGACTGGTCTTACTGACTATGTTTTGAACCATTCCTGTGACACTAGTTATTGATTCCGATGCTTCACTTCAGGTTTCCTGCATCCCTCTGACCTTCTTATTGCCGGTGAAACACAGAAATTGCATCAGAATTAAATACGAAATGCACAATGCCAACTTAAGTACAAGAAGATTGACTCTTCTTACTGACTATGTTTTGAACCATTCCTGTGACGCTGGTTATAGATTCCGCTGCTTCACTTCAGGATTACTGTATCCCTCTGACCTTCTTAGTGATGATGAAACATAGAAATTGCATCGGAATAAGATACAAAAGGCACAATGCCGACTTAAGTACAGGAAGACTGACTCTTCTCACTGTCTATGTTTTGAACCATTCCTGTGACACTAATTATAGATTCCGATGCTTCACTTCAGGTTTACTGTATCTTTTAGACCTTCTAATTGACGATGAAACACAGAAATTGCGTCGGAATTAAATACAAAAGGCAAATGCCGACTAAAGTACACGAAGACTGACTCTTCTTACTGTCTATGTTTTGATCCATTCCTGTGACACAAGTTATAGATTCCGATGCTACACTCCAGGTTTACTGTATCCCTTAGACTTTCTCATTTTCGATGAAACACAGAAATTGCAACGGAATTAAATACAAAAGGCACAATGCCGACTTAAGGACAAGAAGACTGACTCTTCATACTGACTATGTTTTGAACCATTCCTGTGACACTAGTTATAGATTCCGATGCTTCACTTCAGGTTTACTGTTTCCCTCTGACCTTCCTATTGACGATGAAACACAAAAATTGCATCGGAAATAAATCCAAAAGGCACAATGCCGACTTAAGTACAAGACGCCCTACTCTTCTTACTGTCGATGCTTTGAACCATTACTGTGACACTAGTTATAGATTCCGATGCTTCACTATAGGTTTACAGTATCCCTTGGACCCTCTTATTGACGATGAAACACAGAAATTGCATCGGAATTAAATACAAGAGGCACAATGCCGACTTAAGGACAAGAAGACTGACTCTTCTTACTGTCTATGTTTGAACCATTCCTGTGACACTAGTTATAGATTCCGATGCTTCACTTCAGGTTTCCTGTATCCCTTTGACCTTCTTATTGCCGGTGAAACACAGAGATTCTATCGGAATTAAATACGAAAGGCACAATGCCAACTTATGTACAAGAAGACTGACTCTTCTTACTGACTATGTTTTGAAAGATTCCTGTGACACTAGTTATAAATTCCGATGCTTCACTTCAGGTTTATTGTATCCCTCTGACCTTCTTATTGACGATGAAACACAGAAATTGCATCGGAATTAAATCCAAAAGGCACAATGCCGACTTAAGGACAAGAAGACTGACTCTTCATACTGACTATGTTTTGAACCATTCCTGTGACACTAGTAATAGATTCCGATGCTTCACTTCAGGTTTACTGTTTCCCTCTGACATTCCTATTGACGATGAAACACAAAAATTGCATCGGAATTAAATCCAAAAGGCACAATGCCAACTTATGTACAAGAAGACTGACTCTTCTTACTGACTATGTTTTGAACGATTCCTGTGACACTAGTTATAAATTCCGATGCTTCACTTCAGGTTTATTGTATCCCTCTGACCTTCTTATTGACGATGAAACACAGAGATTGTATCGGAATTAAATACAAAAGGCTCAATGCCAACTTATGTACAAGAAGACTGACTCTTCTTACTGACTATGTTTTGAACGATTCCTGTGACACTAGTTATAGATTCCGATGCTTCACTTCAGGATTACTGTATCCCTCTGACCTTCTTACTGATGATGAAACATAGAAATTGCATCGGAATAAGATACAAAAGGCACAATGCTGACTTAAGTACAAGAAGACTGACTCTTCTTACTGTTTATGTTTTGAACCATTCCTGTGACACTAGTTATAGATTCCGATGCTTTACTTCAGGTTTACTGTATCCCTTAGACCTTCTTATTGACGATGAAACACAGAAATTGCGTCGGAATTAAATACAAAAGGCTAATGCCGACTAAAGTACACGAAGACTGACTCTTCTTACTGTCTATGTTTTGAACCAATCCTGTGACACAAGTTATAGATTCCGATGCTACACTCCACGTTTACTGTATCCCTTGGACCTTCTCATTGACGATGAAACACAGAAATTGCATCGGAATTAAATACAAAAGCACAATGCCGACTTAAGGACAAGAAGACTAACTGTTCTTACTGTCTATGTTTTGAACCATTCCTATGACACTAGTTGTACATTCCGATGCTTCACTTCAGGTTCACTGTATCCCTTGGACCTTCTTATTGACGATGAAATACAGAAATTGCATCGGAATTAAATACAAGAGGCACAATGCCGACTTAAGGACAAGAAGACTGACTGGTCTTACTGACTATGTTTTGAACCATTCCTGTGACACTAGTTATTGATTCCGATGCTTCACTTCAGGTTTCCTGCATCCCTCTGACCTTCTTATTGCCGGTGAAACACAGAAATTGCATCAGAATTAAATACGAAATGCACAATGCCAACTTAAGTACAAGAAGATTGACTCTTCTTACTGACTATGTTTTGAACCATTCCTGTGACGCTGGTTATAGATTCCGCTGCTTCACTTCAGGATTACTGTATCCCTCTGACCTTCTTAGTGATGATGAAACATAGAAATTGCATCGGAATAAGATACAAAAGGCACAATGCCGACTTAAGTACAGGAAGACTGACTCTTCTCACTGTCTATGTTTTGAACCATTCCTGTGACACTAATTATAGATTCCGATGCTTCACTTCAGGTTTACTGTATCTTTTAGACCTTCTAATTGACGATGAAACACAGAAATTGCGTCGGAATTAAATACAAAAGGCAAATGCCGACTAAAGTACACGAAGACTGACTCTTCTTACTGTCTATGTTTTGATCCATTCCTGTGACACAAGTTATAGATTCCGATGCTACACTCCAGGTTTACTGTATCCCTTGGACTTTCTCATTTTCGATGAAACACAGAAATTGCAACGGAATTAAATACAAAAGGCACAATGCCGACTTAAGGACAAGAAGACTGACTCTTCATACTGACTATGTTTTGAACCATTCCTGTGACACTAGTTATAGATTCCGATGCTTCACTTCAGGTTTACTGTTTCCCTCTGACCTTCCTATTGACGATGAAACACAAAAATTGCATCGGAAATAAATCCAAAAGGCACAATGCCGACTTAAGTACAAGACGCCTGACTCTTCTTACTGTCGATGCTTTGAACCATTACTGTGACACTAGTTATAGATTCCGATGCTTCACTATAGGTTTACAGTATCCCTTGGACCCTCTTATTGACGATGAAACACAGAAATTGCATCGGAATTAAATACAAGAGGCACAATGCCGACTTAAGGACAAGAAGACTGACTCTTCTTACTGTCTATGTTTGAACCATTCCTGTGACACTAGTTATAGATTCCGATGCTTCACTTCAGGTTTCCTGTATCCCTTTGACCTTCTTATTGCCGGTGAAACACAGAGATTCTATCGGAATTAAATACGAAAGGCACAATGCCAACTTATGTACAAGAAGACTGACTCTTCTTACTGACTATGTTTTGAAAGATTCCTTTGACACTAGTTATAAATTCCGATGCTTCACTTCAGGTTTATTGTATCCCTCTGACCTTCTTATTGACGATGAAACACAGAAATTGCATCGGAATTAAATCCAAAAGGCACAATGCCGACTTAAGGACAAGAAGACTGACTCTTCATACTGACTATGTTTTGAACCATTCCTGTGACACTAGTAATAGATTCCGATGCTTCACTTCAGGTTTACTGTTTCCCTCTGACATTCCTATTGACGATGAAACACAAAAATTGCATCGGAAATAAATCCAAAAGGCACAATGCCGACTTAAGTACAAGACGCCTGACTCTTCTTACTGTCGATGTTTGAACCATTACTGTGACACTAGTTATAGATTCCGAAGCTTCACTATAGGTTTACAGTATCCCTTGGACCCTCTTATTGACGATGAAACACAGAAATTGCATCGGAATGAAATACAAGAGGCACAGTACCGACTTAAGGACAAGAAGACTGACTCTTCTTACTGTCTATGTTTGAACCATTCCTGTGACACTAGTCATAGATTCCGATGCTTCACTTCAGGTTTCCTGTATCCCTTTGACCTTCTTATTGCCGGTGAAACACAGAGATTGTATCGGAATTAAATACGAAAGGCACAATGCCAACTTATGTACAAGAAGACTGACTCTTCTTACTGACTATGTTTTGAACGATTCCTGTGACACTAGTTATAAATTCCGATGCTTCACTTCAGGTTTATTGTATCCCTCTGACCTTCTTATTGACGATGAAACACAGAAACTGCATCGGAATTAAATAGAAAAGGCACAATTCCGACTTAAGTACAAGAAGGCTGACCCTTCTTACTGTCTATGTTTTGAACCATTCCTATGACACTAGTTGTACATTCCGATGCTTCACTTCAGGTTTCCTGCATCCCTCTGACCTTCTTATTGCCGGTGAAACACAGAAATTGCATCGGAATGAAATACGAAATGCACAATGCCAACTTAAGTACAAGAAGATTGACTCTTCTTACCGACTATGTTTTGAACCATTCCTGTGACACTAGTTATAGATTCCGATGCTTCACTTCAGGATTACTGTATCCCTCTGACCTTCTTATTGATGATGAAACACAGAAATTGCATCGGAATAAGATACAAAAGGCACAATGCCGACTTAAGTACAAGAAGACTGACTCTTCATACTGCCTATGTTTTGAACCATTCCTGTGACACTAGTTATAGATTCCGATGCTTCACTTCAGGTTTACTGTATCCCTTAGACATTCTTATTGACGATGAAACACAGAAATTGCGTCGGAATTAAATACAAAAAAAGCTAATGACGACTAAAGTACACGAAGACTGACTCTTCTTACTGTCTATGTATTGAAACAATCCTGTGACACAAGTTATAGATTCCGATGCTACACTCCACGTTTACTGTATCCCTTGGACGTTCTCATTGACGATGAAACACAGAAATTGCATCGTAATTAAATACAAAAGGCACAATGCCGACTTAAGGGCAAGGAGACTGACTCTTCTTACTGACTATGTTTTGAACCATTCCTGTGACACTAGTTATAGATTCCGATGCTTCACTTCAGGTTTACTGTATCCCACTGACCTTCTTATTGACGATGAAACACAGAAATTGCATCGGAATTAAATACAAAAGGCACAATGCCGAATTAAGGACAAGAAGACTGACGTTTCATAGTGACTATGATTTGAACCATACCTGTGACACTGGTTATAGATTCCGATGCTTCACTTCAGGTTTACTGTTTCCCTTTGACCATCCTATTGACGATGAAACACAGAAATTGCATCGGAAATAAATCCAAAAGGCACAATGCCGACTTAAGTACAAGACGTCTGACTCGTCTTACTGTCGATGTTTTGAACCATTACTGTGACACTAGTTATAGATTCCGATGCTTCACTATAGGTTTACAGTATCCCTTGGACCCTCTTATTGACGATGAAACACAGAAATTGCATCGGAATTAAATACAAGAGGCACAATGCCGACTTAAGGACAAGAAGACTGACTCTTCTTACTGTCTAGTTTGAACCATTCCTGTGACACTAGTTATAGATTCCGATGCTTCACTTCTGGTTTCCTGTATCCCTTTGACCTTCTTATTGACCATGAAACACAGAAATTGCATCGGAATTAAATAGAAAAGGCACAATGTCGACTTAAGTACAAGAAGACTGACTCTTCTTAATGTCTATGTTTTGATCCATTCCTGTGACACAAGTTATAGATTCCGATGCTACAGTCCAGGTTTACTGTATCCCTTGGACCTTCTTATTGACGATGAAACACAGAAATTGCATTGGAATTAAATACAAAAGGCACAATGTCGACATAAGTACAAGAAGACTGACTCTTCTTACTGTCTATATTTTGAACCATTCCAGTGGCACTAGTTATAGATTCCGATGCTTCACTTCAGGTTTACTGCATCCCTTGGACCTTCTTATTGACGATGAAACACAGAAATTGCATCGGAATTAAATACAAGAGGCACAATGCCGACTTAAGGACAAGAACATTGACTCTTCTTACTGACTATGCTTTGAACCATTCCTGTGACACTAGTTATAGATTCCGATGCTTCACTTCAGGTTTACTGTTTCCCACTGACCTTCCTATTGACGATGAAAAACAGAAATTGCATCGGAATTAACTACAAAAGGCACAATACCGACTTAAGGACAAGGAGACTGACTCTTATTACTGACTATGTTTTGAACCATTCCTGTGACACTAGTTATAGATTCCGATGCTTCACTTCAGGTTTACTGTATCCCACTGACCTTCTTATTGACGATGAAACACAGAAATTGCATCGGAATTAAATACAAAAGGCACAATGCCGACTTAAGGACAAGAAGACTGACTCTTTATACTGACTATGATTTGAACCATTCCTGTGACACTAGTTATAGATTCCGATGCTTCACTTCAGGTTTACTGTTTCCCTCTGACCTTCTTATTGACGATGAAACACAGAAATTGCATCGGAAATAAATCCAAAAGGCACAATGCCGACTTAAGAACAAGACGTCTGACTCTTCTTACTGTCGATGTTTTGAACCATTACTTTGACACTAGTTATAGATTCCGATGCTTCACTATAGGTTTACAGTATCCCTTGGACCCTCTTATTGACGATGAAACACAGAAATTTCATCGGAATTAAATACAAGAGGCACAATGCCGACTTAAGGGCAAGAAGACTGACTCTTCTTACTGTCTATGTTTGAACTATTCCTGTGACACTAGTTATAGATTCCGATGCTTCACTTCAGGTTTCCTGTATCCCTTTGACCTTTTTATTGCCGGTGATACACAGAGATTGTATCGGAATTAAATACGAAAGGCTCAATGCCAACTTATGTACAAGAAGACTGACTCTTCTTACTGACTATGTTTTGAACGATTCCTGTGACACTAGTTATAGATTCCGATGCTTCACTTCAGGATTACTGTATCCCTCTGACCTTCTTACTGATGATGAAACATAGAAATTGCATCGGAATAAGATACAAAAGGCACAATGCTGACTTAAGTACAAGAAGACTGACTCTTCTTACTGTTTATGTTTTGAACCATTCCTGTGACACTAGTTATAGATTCCGATGCTTTACTTCAGGTTTACTGTATCCCTTAGACCTTCTTATTGACGATGAAACACAGAAATTGCGTCGGAATTAAATACAAAAGGCTAATGCCGACTAAAGTACACGAAGACTGACTCTTCTTACTGTCTATGTTTTGAACCAATCCTGTGACACAAGTTATAGATTCCGATGCTACACTCCACGTTTACTGTATCCCTTGGACCTTCTCATTGACGATGAAACACAGAAATTGCATCGGAATTAAATACAAAAGCACAATGCCGACTTAAGGACAAGAAGACTAACTGTTCTTACTGTCTATGTTTTGAACCATTCCTATGACACTAGTTGTACATTCCGATGCTTCACTTCAGGTTCACTGTATCCCTTGGACCTTCTTATTGACGATGAAATACAGAAATTGCATCGGAATTAAATACAAGAGGCACAATGCCGACTTAAGGACAAGAAGACTGACTGGTCTTACTGACTATGTTTTGAACCATTCCTGTGACACTAGTTATTGATTCCGATGCTTCACTTCAGGTTTCCTGCATCCCTCTGACCTTCTTATTGCCGGTGAAACACAGAAATTGCATCAGAATTAAATACGAAATGCACAATGCCAACTTAAGTACAAGAAGATTGACTCTTCTTACTGACTATGTTTTGAACCATTCCTGTGACGCTGGTTATAGATTCCGCTGCTTCACTTCAGGATTACTGTATCCCTCTGACCTTCTTAGTGATGATGAAACATAGAAATTGCATCGGAATAAGATACAAAAGGCACAATGCCGACTTAAGTACAGGAAAACTGACTCTTCTCACTGTCTATGTTTTGAACCATTCCTGTGACACTAATTATAGATTCCGATGCTTCACTTCAGGTTTACTGTATCTTTTAGACCTTCTAATTGACGATGAAACACAGAAATTGCGTCGGAATTAAATACAAAAGGCAAATGCCGACTAAAGTACACGAAGACTGACTCTTCTTACTGTCTATGTTTTGAACCAATCCTGTGACACAAGTTATAGATTCCGATGCTACACTCCAGGTTTACTGTATCCCTTGGACTTTCTCATTTTCGATGAAACACAGAAATTGCAACGGAATTAAATACAAAAGGCACAATGCCGACTTAAGGACAAGAAGACTGACTCTTCTTACTGACTATGATTTAAACCATTCCTGTGACACTAGTTATAGATTCCGATGCTTCACTTCAGGTTTACTGTATCCCACTGACCTTCTTATTGACGATGAAACACAGAAATTGCATCGGAATTAAATACAAAAGGCACAATGCCGACTTAAGGACAAGAAGACTGACTCTTCATACTGACTATGTTTTGAACCATTCCTGTGACACTAGTTATAGATTCCGATGCTTCACTTCAGGTTTACTGTTTCCCTCTGACCTTCCTATTGACGATGAAACACAAAAATTGCATCGGAAATAAATCCAAAAGGCACAATGCCGACTTAAGTACAAGACGCCTGACCCTTCTTACTGTCGATGCTTTGAACCATTACTGTGACACTAGTTATAGATTCCGATGCTTCACTATAGGTTTACAGTATCCCTTGGACCCTCTTATTGACGATGAAACACAGAAATTGCATCGGAATTAAATACAAGAGGCACAATGCCGACTTAAGGACAAGAAGACTGACTCTTCTTACTGTCTATGTTTGAACCATTCCTGTGACACTAGTTATAGATTCCGATGCTTCACTTCAGGTTTTCTGTATCCCTTTGACCTTCTTATTGCCGGTGAAACACAGAGATTGTATCGGAATTAAATACGAAAGGCACAATGCACAACTTATGTACAAGAAGACTGACTCTTCTTACTGACTATGTTTTGAACGATTCCTGTGACACTAGTTATAAATTCCGATGCTTCACTCAGGTTTATTGTATCCCTCTGACCTTCTTATTGACGATGAAACACAGAAATTGCATCGGAATTAAATCCAAAAGGCACAATGCCAACTTATGTACAAGAAGACTGACTCTTCTTACTGACTATGTTTTGAACGATTCCTGTGACACTAGTTATAAATTCCGATGCTTCACTTCAGGTTTATTGTATCCCCTCTGACCTTCTTATTGACGATGAAACACAGAAACTGCATCGGAATTAAATAGAAAAGGCACAATTCCGACTTAAGTACAAGAAGGCTGACCCTTCTTACTGTCTATGTCTTGAACCATTCCTATGACACTAGTTGTACATTCCGATGCTTCACTTCAGGTTTCCTGCATCCCTCTGACCTTCTTATTGCCGGTGAAACACAGAATTGCATCGGAATTAAATACGAAATGCACAATGCCAACTTAAGTACAAGAAGATTGACTCTTCTTACTGACTATGCTTTGAACCATTCCTGTGACACTAGTTATAGATTCCGATGCTTCACTTCAGGATTACTGTATCCCTCTGACCTTCTTATTGATGATGAAACACAGAAATTGCATCGGAATAAGATACAAAAGGCACAATGCCGACTTAAGTACAAGAAGACTGACTCTTCTTACTGTCTATGTTTTGAACCGTTCCTGTGACACTAGTTATAGATTCCGATGCTTCACTTCAGGTTTACTGTATCCCTTAGACATTCTTATTGACGATGAAACACAGAAATTGCGTCGGAATTAAATACAAAAAAAGCTAATGACGACTAAAGTACACGAAGACTGACTCTTCTTACTGTCTATGTATTGAAACAATCCTGTGACACAAGTTATAGATTCCGATGCTACACTCCACGTTTACTGTATCCCTTGGACGTTCTCATTGACGATGAAACACAGAAATTGCATCGTAATTAAATACAAAAGGCACAATGCCGACTTAAGTACAAGAGACTGACTCTTCTTACTGTCTTATGTTTTGAACCAATCCTGTGACACAAGTTATAGATTCCGATGCTACACTCCAGGTTTACTGTATCCCTTGGACTTTCTCATTTTCGATGAAACACAGAAATTGCAACGGAATTAAATACAAAAGGCACAATGCCGACTTAAGGACAAGAAGACTGACTCTTCTTACTGACTATGATTTAAACCATTCCTGTGACACTAGTTATAGATTCCGATGCTTCACTTCAGGTTTACTGTATCCCACTGACCTTCTTATTGACGATGAAACACAGAAATTGCATCGGAATTAAATACAAAAGGCACAATGCCGACTTAAGGACAAGAAGACTGACTCTTCATACTGACTATGTTTTGAACCATTCCTGTGACACTAGTTATAGATTCCGATGCTTCACTTCAGGTTTACTGTTTCCCTCTGACCTTCCTATTGACGATGAAACACAAAAATTGCATCGGAAATAAATCCAAAAGGCACAATGCCGACTTAAGTACAAGACGCCTGACCCTTCTTACTGTCGATGCTTTGAACCATTACTGTGACACTAGTTATAGATTCCGATGCTTCACTATAGGTTTACAGTATCCCTTGGACCCTCTTATTGACGATGAAACACAGAAATTGCATCGGAATTAAATACAAGAGGCACAATGCCGACTTAAGGACAAGAAGACTGACTCTTCTTACTGTCTATGTTTGAACCATTCCTGTGACACTAGTTATAGATTCCGATGCTTCACTTCAGGTTTTCTGTATCCCTTTGACCTTCTTATTGCCGGTGAAACACAGAGATTGTATCGGAATTAAATACGAAAGGCACAATGCCAACTTATGTACAAGAAGACTGACTCTTCTTACTGACTATGTTTTGAACGATTCCTGTGACACTAGTTATAAATTCCGATGCTTCACTTCAGGTTTATTGTATCCCTCTGACCTTCTTATTGACGATGAAACACAGAAATTGCATCGGAATTAAATCCAAAAGGCACAATGCCAACTTATGTACAAGAAGACTGACTCTTCTTACTGACTATGTTTTGAACGATTCCTGTGACACTAGTTATAAATTCCGATGCTTCACTTCAGGTTTATTGTATCCCTCTGACCTTCTTATTGACGATGAAACACAGAAACTGCATCGGAATTAAATAGAAAAGGCACAATTCCGACTTAAGTACAAGAAGGCTGACCCTTCTTACTGTCTATGTCTTGAACCATTCCTATGACACTAGTTGTACATTCCGATGCTTCACTTCAGGTTTCCTGCATCCCTCTGACCTTCTTATTGCCGGTGAAACACAGAAATTGCATCGGAATTAAATACGAAATGCACAATGCCAACTTAAGTACAAGAAGATTGACTCTTCTTACTGACTATGCTTTGAACCATTCCTGTGACACTAGTTATAGATTCCGATGCTTCACTTCAGGATTACTGTATCCCTCTGACCTTCTTATTGATGATGAAACACAGAAATTGCATCGGAATAAGATACAAAAGGCACAATGCCGACTTAAGTACAAGAAGACTGACTCTTCTTACTGTCTATGTTTTGAACCGTTCCTGTGACACTAGTTATAGATTCCGATGCTTCACTTCAGGTTTACTGTATCCCTTAGACATTCTTATTGACGATGAAACACAGAAATTGCGTCGGAATTAAATACAAAAAAAGCTAATGACGACTAAAGTACACGAAGACTGACTCTTCTTACTGTCTATGTATTGAAACAATCCTGTGACACAAGTTATAGATTCCGATGCTACACTCCACGTTTACTGTATCCCTTGGACGTTCTCATTGACGATGAAACACAGAAATTGCATCGTAATTAAATACAAAAGGCACAATGCCGACTTAAGTACAAGAAGACTGACTCCTCTTACTGTCTATGATTTGAACCATTCCTGTGACACTAGTTTTAGATTCCGATGCTTCACTTCAGGTTTACTGTATACCTTGGACCATCTTATTGACGATGAAACACAGAAATTGCATCGGATTTAAATACAAAAGGCACAATGCCGACTTAAGTACAAGAAGACTGACTCTTCCTACTGACTATGTTTTGAATCATTCCTGTGACACTAGTTTTGGATTCCGATGCTTCACTTCAGGTTTACTGTATCCCACTGACCTTCTTATTGACGATGAAACACAGAAATTGCATCGGAATTAAGTACAAAAGGCACATTGCCGACTTAAGGACAAGAAGACTGTCTCTTCATACTGACTATGCTTTGAACCATTCCTGTGACACTAGTTATAGATTCCGATGCTTCACTTCAGGTTTACTGTTTCCCTCTGACCTTCCTATTGACGATGAAACACAGAAATTGCATCGGAACTAAATACAAAAGGCACAATGCCGACTTAAGTACAAGAAGACTGACTCATCTACTGTCTATGTTTTGAACCATTTCTGTGACACTAGTTATAGTGTCCGATGCTTCACTTCAGGTTTACTGTATCCCTTGGGCCTTCTTATTGACGATGAATCACAGAAATTGCATCGGAATTAATTACAAAAGGCACAATGCCGACTTAAGTACAAGAAGACGGACTCTTCTTACTGTCTATATTTTGAACCATTCCAGTGACACTAGTTATAGATTCCGATGCTTCACTTCAGGTTTCCTGTATCCCTTTGACCTTCTTATTGCCGGTGAAACACAGAAATTGTATCGGAATTAAATACGAAAAGCACAATGCCAACTTATGTACAAAAAGACTGACTCTTCTTACTGACTATGTTTTGAACGATTCCTGTGACACTAGTTATAGTTTCCGATGCTTCACTTCAGGTTTACTGTATCCCTGTGACCTTCTTATTGACGATGAAACATAGAAATTGCATCCGAATTAAATAGATAAGGCACAATGAGGACTTAAGTACAAAAAGACTGACTCTTCTTACTGACTATGTTTTGAACCATTCCTGTGACGCTAGTTATAGATTATAATTCTTCACTTCAGGTTTACTTTATCCCTTGGACCTTCTTATTGACGATGAAACACAGAAATTGCGTCGGAATTAAATACAAAAGGCACAATGCCGACTTAAGGACAAGAAGACTGACTGTTCTTACTGACTATGTTTGAACCATTCCTGTGACACTAGTTATAGATTCCGATGCTTCACTTTAGGGTTACTGTATCCCTTGGACCTTCTTATTGACGATGAAACACAGAAATTGCATCGGAATTAAATAGAAAAGGCACAATTACGACTTAAGTACAAAAAGACTGACTCTTCTTACTGACTATGTCTTGAACCATTCCTGTGACGCTAGTTATAGATTATAATTCTTCACTTCAGGTTTACTGTATCCCTTGGACCTTCTTATTGACGATGAAACACAGAAATTGCATCGGATTTAAATACAAAAGGCACAATGTCGACTTAAGTACAAGAAGACTGACTGTTCTTACTGTCTATATTTTGAACCATTCCAGTGACACTAGTTATAGATTCCGATGCTTCACTTCAGGTTTACTGCATCCCTTCGACCTTCTTATTGACGATGAAACACAGAAATTGCATCGGAATTAAATACAAAAGGCACAATGCCGGCTTCAGTACAAGACGTCTGACCCTTCTTACTGTCTATGTCTTGAACCATTACTGTGACACTAGTTATAGATTCCGATGCTTCACTCCAGGTTTACAGTATCCCTTGGACCTTCTTATTGACGATGAAACACAGAAATTGCGTCGGAATTAAATACAAAAGGCAAATGCCGACTAAAGTACACGAAGACTGACACTTCTTACTGTCTATGATTTGAACCATTCCTGTGACACAAGTTATAGATTCCGATGCTACACTCCAGGTTTACTGTATCCCTTGGACCTTCTCATTGACGATGAAACACAGAAATAGCATCGGAATTAAATACAAAAGGCACAATGCCGACTTAAGGACAAGAAGACTAACTGTTCTTACTGGCTATGTTTTGAACCATTCCCGTGACACTAGTTATAGATTCCGATGCTTCCCTTCAAGTTTATTGTATCCCTCTGACCTTCCTATTGACGACGAAACACAGAAATTGCATCGGAAATAAATACAAAAGGCACAATGCCGACTTAAGTACAAGAAGACTGACTCCTCTTACTGTCTGTGATTTGAACCATTCCTGTGACACTAGTTTTAGATTCCGATGCTTCACTCCAGGTTTACTGTATCCCTTGGACCTTCTTATTGACGATGAAACACAGAAATTGCATCGGAATTAAATAGAAAAGTCACAGTGCCGGCTTAAGTACAAGAAGACTGACTCTTCTTACTGTCTATGTTTTGAATCATTCCTGTGGCACTAGTTATAGATTACGATGCTTCATTTTAGGTTTACCATATCCCTTGAACCTTCTTATTGACGATGAAACACATAAATTGCATCGGAATTTAATACAAAAGGCACAATGCTGACTTAAGTACAAGAAGACTGACTCTTTTTACTGACTATGATTTGAACCATTCCTGTGACACTAGTTATAGATTCGGATGCTTCACTTCAGGTTTACTGTATCCCTCCGACCTTCTTATTGACGATGAAACACATAAATTGCATCGGAATGAAATAGAAAATGCACAATGCCGACTTAAGTACAAGGTGACTGACATATCTTACTGTCTATGTTTTGAACCATTCCTGTGACATTAGTTATAGATTCCGATGCTTCACTTCAGGTTTACTGTATCCCTTGGACCTTCTTACTGACGATGAAACACAGAAATTGCATCGGAATAAAATACAAAAGGCACAATGCCGACTTAAGTACAACAAGACTGACTCTTCCTACTGTCAATGTTTTGAACCATTCCTGTGACACTAGTTATAGATTCTGTTGCTTCACTTTAGGTTTAATGTATTCCTTGGACCTACTTATTTACGATGAAACACAGAAATTGCATCGGAATTAAATACAAAAGGCACAATGCCGACTTAAGTACAAGAAGATTGACTCTTCTTACTGTCTATGTCTTTGAACCATTCCTGTGACCCTAATTATAGCTTCCGATGCTTCACTTCAGGTTTACTGTATCCCTTGGACCTTCTTATTGACGATGAAACACAGAAATTGCATCGGAATTAAATACAAAAGGCACTATGCCGACTTAAGTACAAGAAGACTGACCCTTCCTACTGTCAATGTTTTGAACCATTCCTGTGACACTAGTTATAGATTCCGATGCTTCACTTCAGGTCTACTGTACCCCTCTGATCTTCTTATTGACGATGAAACACAGAAATTGCATCGGAATTAAATACAAAAGGCACAATGCCGACTTAAGTACAAGAAGACTGACTCTTCTTACTGTCTATGTTTTGAACCATTCCTGTGACACTAGTTACAGATTCCGATGCGTCACTTCAGGTTTAATGTATCCCTTGGACCTTCTTATTTACGATGAAACACAGAAATTGCATCGGAATTAAACACAAAAGGCACAATGCCGACTTAAGAATAAAAAGACTGACTCTTCTTACTGACTGTGTTTTGAACCATTCCTGTGACACTAGTTATAGATTCCGAAGCTCACTTCAGGTTTACAGTATCACTCTGACCTTCTTATTGACGATGAAACACAGAAATTGCATCGGAATTAAATACAAAAGGCACAATGCCGCCTTACGTTCAGGAAGACTGACTCTTCTTACTGACTATGTTTTGAACCATTCCTGTGACACTAGTTATAGATTCGGATGCTTCACTTCAGGTTTACTGTATCCCTCTGACCTTCTTATTGACGATGAAACACAGAAATTGCATCGGAATTAAATAGAAGATGCACAATGCCGACTTAAGTACAAGACGACTGACTTTTATTACTGTCTATGCTTTGAACCATTCCTGTGACACTAGTAATAGTTTCCGATGCTTCACTTCAGGTTTACTGTATCCCTTTGACCTTCTTATTGACGATGAAACATAGAAATTGCATCGGAATTAAATACAAAAGGCACAATGCCGACTTACGTACAAGAAGACTGACTCTTCTTACTGACTTTGTTTTAAACAATTCCTGTGACACTAGTTATAGATTCCGATGCTACACACCTGGTTTACTGTATCCCTTGGACCTTGTTATTGACGATGAAGCACAGAAATTGCATCGGAATAAAATTCAAAAGGCACAATGCCGACATAAGGAAAAGAAGACTGACTCTTCTTACTGACTTTGTTTTAAACAATTCCTGTGACACTAGTTATAGATTGTGATGCTTCACTTCAGGTTCACTGTATCCCTTGGACCTTCTTATTGACGATGAAATGCAGAAATTGCATCGGAATTAGATACAAAAGGCACAATGCCGTCTTAAGTACAAGATGACTGACTCTTCCTACTGTCTATGTTTTGAACCATTCCTGTGACACAAGTTATAGATTCCGATGCTTCACTTCAGGTTTACTGTATCTCTTGGACCTCCTTATTGACGATGAAACACAGAAATTGCATCGGAATTAAATACAAAAGGCACAATGCCGACATAAGGACAAGAAGACTGACTCTTCTTACTGACTTTGTTTTGAACCATTCCTGTGACACTAGTAGTAGATTCCGATGCTTCACTTCAGGTTTACTGTATCCCTTGGACCTTCTTATTGACGATGAAACACAGAAATTGCATCGGAATTAAATACAAAAGGCACAATGCCGACTTAAGTACAAGAAGACTGACTCTTCCTACTGTCTATGTTTTGAACCATTCCTGTGGCACTAGTTATAGATTCCGATGCTACACTTCAGGTTTACTGTATCCCTTGGATCTTCTTATTGACGATGAAACCCAGAAATTGCATCGGAATTAAATACAAAAGGCACAATGCCGGCTTAAGTACAAGAAGACTGACTCTTCTTACTGTCTATGATTTGAACCATTCCATTGACTCTAGTTATAGATTCCGATGGTTCACTCCAGGTTTACTGTATCCCTTTGACCTTGTTATTGACGATGAAACACAGAAATTGCATCGGAATTAAATAGAAAAAGCACAATGCCGACATAAGTACAAGAAGACTGACTCTTCTTACTGACTATGTACTGAACCATTCCTGTGACACTAGTTATAGATTCCGATGATACACTTCAGGTTTACTGTATCCCTTGGTCCTTCGTATTGACGATGAAACACAGAAATTGCATCGGAATTAAATACAAAAGGCAAAATGCCGACTTAAGTACACGAAGACTGAATCTTCTTACTGTCTATGCTTTGAACCATTTCTGTGACACTAGTTATAGATTTCGATGCTACACTCCGGGTTTACTGTATACCTTGGACCTTCTTATTGACGATGAAACATAGAAATTGCATCGGAATTAAATACAAAGGGCAGAATGCAGACATAAGGACAAGAAGACTGACTCTTCTTACTGACTTTGTTTGAAAAATTAGCGTGACCCTAGTTATAGATTCCGATGCTTCACCTCAGGCTTACTGTATCCCTTGGACCTTCTTATTGACGATGAAACACAGAAATTGCATTGGAATTAAATACAAAAGGCACAATGCCGACCTAAGTACAAGAAGACTGCCTCTTCCTACTGTCTTTGTTTTGAACCATTCCCAAGACACTAGTTATAGATTGCGATGCTTCACTTCATGTTTACTGTATTTCTTGGACCTTCTTATTGACGATGAAACATAGAAATTGCATCGGAATTAAATACAAAATGCACAATGCCGACTTAAGTACATGAAGACGGACTCATCCTACTGACTATGATTTGAACCATTCGTGTGACATTAGTTATAGATTCCGATGCTTCACTTGAGGTTTACTGTATCCCTTGGACTTTCTTATTGACGATGAAACACAGAAATTGCATCGGAATTAAATACAAAAGGCACAATGCAGACTTAAGTACAACAAGACTGACTCTTCCGTATTGACGATGAAACACAGAATTTGCATCGGAATTAAATACAAAAGGCACAATGCCGACTTAAGTACATGAAGACCGACTCTTCCTACTGACTATGTTTTGAACCATTCCTGTGACACTAGTTTTAGATTCCGATGCTTCAATTGAGGTTTACTGTATCCCTTGGACCTTGTTATTGACGATGAAACACAGAAATTGCATCGGAACTAAATAGAAAAAGCACAATGCCGACTTAAGTCCAAGAATACTGACTCTTCCTACTGTCTATGTTTTGAACCATTCCTGTGACACTAGTTATAGATTCCGATGCTTCACTTCAGGTTTACTGTATCCCTTGGACCTTCTAATTGACGATGAAACACAGAAATTGCATCGGAATTATATACATAAGGCACAATGCCGACTTAAGTACATGAAGACCGACTCTTCCTACTGACTATGTTTTGAACCATTCCTGTGACACTAGTTATAGACTCCGATGCTTCACTTGAGGTTTACTGCATCCCTCTGACCTTCTTATTGACGAGAAACACAGATTTTGAATCGGAATTAAATTGAAACGCCACAATGCCTACTTAAGTACAAGTGAGACTGACACTTCTTGCTGTCTATACTTTGAACCATTCCTGTGGTACTAGTTATAGATTCCGATCCATGACTTCAATTTTACTGTATCCCTTGGACTTTCTTATTGACGATGAAACACAGAAATTGCATCGGATTAAAGACAAAAGGCACAATGCCGACTTAAGTACATGAAGACCGACTCTTCCTACTGACTATGTTTTGAACCATTCCTGTGACACTAGTTATAGATTCCGATGCTTCACTTCAGGTTTACTGTATGCCTTGGACCTTCTTATTGACGATGAAACACAGATTATGCATCGGAATTAAACACAAAAGGCACAATGCCGACTTAAGTACAAGAAGACTGACTCCTCTTACTGTCTATGTTTTGAACCATTCCTGTGACACTAGTTATAGATTCCGATGCTTCACTCCAGGTTTACTGTATTACTTGGAGCTTCTTATTGACGATGGAACACAGAAATTGCATCGGAATTAAATAAAAAAGGCACAATGCCTACTTAAGGACAATAAGACTGACTCTTCTTACTGACAATGTTTTGAACCGTTCCTGTGACACTAGCTATAGATTCCGATGTTTCACTTCAGGTTTACTATATCAATCTGACCTTCTTATTGACGATAAAACACAGAAAATGCATCGGAATTAAATACAAAAGGCACTATGCCGACTTAAGTACAAGAAGACTGACTCTTCATACAGTCTATGTTTTGAACCATTCCATTGACACTAGTTATAGATTCCGATGCTTCACTCCAGGTTTACTGTTTCCCTTGGACCTTGTTATTGACGATGAAACACAGAAATTGCATCGGAATTAAATACAAAAGGCACAATGCCTACTTAAGGACAAGAAGACTGACTAATCTTACTGACTATGTTTTGAACCATTCCTGTGACACTAGCTATAGATTCCGAAGCTTCACTTCAGGTTTACTATATCCCTCTGACCTTCTTATTGACGATAAAAGACAGAAAATGCATCGGAATTAAATACAAAAGGCAAAATGCCGACTTAAGTACACGACGACTGTCTCTTCTTACTGTCTATGTTTTGAACCATTCCTGTGATACAAGTTATAGATTCCGATGCTACAGTCCAGGTTTACTGTATCCCTTGGACCTTCTTATTGACGATGAAACACAGAAATTGCATCGGAATTAAATACAAAAGGCACAATGTCGACATAAGTACAAGAAGACTGACTCTTCTTACTGTCTATATTTTGAACCATTCCAGTGACACTACTTATAGATTCCGATGCTTCACTTCAGGTTTACTGCATCCCTTGGACCTTCTTATTGACGATGAAACACAGAAATTGCTTCGGAATTAAATACAAAAGGCACAATGCCGGCTTCAGTACAAGACGTCTGACTCTTCTTACTGTCTATGTTTTGAACCATTACTGTGACACTAGTTATAGATTCCGATGCTTCACTCCAGGTTTACAGTATCCCTTGGACCTTTTTATTGACGATGAAACACAGAAATTGTATCGGAATTAAATACGAAAGGCACAATGCCAACTTATGTACAAGAAGACTGACTCTTCTTACTGACTATGTTTGAACGATTCCTGTGACACTAGTTATAGATTCCGATGCTTCACTTCAGGTTTACTGTATCCCTCTGACATTCTTATTGACGATGAAACACAGAAATTTCATCGGAATTAAATAGATAAGGCACAATGCCGACTTAAGTACAAGAAGGCTGACCCTTCTTACTGTCTATAATTTGAACCATTCCTATGACACTAGTTGTACATTCCGATGCTTCACTTCAGGTTCACTGTATCCCTTGGACCTTCTTATTGACGATGAAACACAGAAATTGCATCAGAATTAAATACAAAAGGCACAATGCCGACTTAAGGACAAGAAGACTGACTCTTCTTACTGACTACGTATTGAAACATTCCTGTGACACTACCTATACATTCCGATGCTTCACATCTGGTATACTGTAACCCTCAGACCTTCTTATTGACGATGAAACACAGAAATTGCATCGGAATTAAATACAAAAGGCACAATGCCGACTTAAGTACAAGAAGACTGACTCTTCTTACTGTATATGTTGTGAACCATTCCATTGACACTAGTTATAGGTTCCGATGCTTCACTCCAGGTTTACTGTATCCCTTGGACCTTCTTATTGACGATGAAACACAGAAATTGCATCGGAATTAAATACAAAAGGCACAATGCCGACTTAAGGACAAGAAGACTGACTCTTCTTACTGACTATGTTTTGAACCATTCCTGTGTCACTAGTTATAGATTATAATGCTTCACTTCAGGTTTACTGTATCCCTTGGACCTTCTTATTGACGATGAAACACAGATATTGCGTCGGAATTAAATACAAAAGGCACAATGCCGACTTAAGGACAAGAAGACTGACTGTTCATACTGACTATGTTTAAACCATTCCTGTGACACTAGTTATAGATTATTATGCTTCACTTCAGGTTCATTGTATCCCTCTGACCTCCTTATAGACGATGAAACACAGAAATTGCTTCGGAATTAAATACAAAAGGCACAATTCCGGCTTCAGTACAAGACGTCTGACTATTCTTACTGTCTATGTTTTGAACCATTACTTTGACACTAGTTATAGATTCCGATGCTTCACTCCAGGTTTACAGTATCCCTTGGACCTTTTTATTGACGATGTAACACAGAAATTGCATCGGAATTAAATACAAAAGGTGCAATGTCGACTTAAGTACAAGAAGACTGACTCTTCTTACTGTCTATAATTTGAACCATTCCAGTGACACTAGTTATTGATTCCGATGCTTCACTTCAGGTTTACTGCATCCCTTGGACCTTCTTATTGACGATGAAACACAGAAATTGCATCGGAATTAAATACAAAAGGCAAATGCCGACTAAAGTACACGAAGACTGACTCTTCTTACTGTCTATGTTTTGAATCATTCCTGTGACACAAGTTATAGATTCCGATGCTACACTCCAGATTTACTGTATCCCTTGGACCTTCTCATTGACGATGAAATACAGAAATTGCATCGCAATTAAATACAAAAGGCACAATGCCGACTTAAGGACAAGAAGACTGACTCTTCTTACTGACTATGTTTTTAACCATTCCTGTAACACTAGTTATAGATTCCGATGCTTCACTTCAGGTTTACTGTATCCCACTGACCTTCTTATTGACGATGAAACACAGAGATTGCATCGGAATTAAATACAAAAGGCACAATGCCGACTTAAGTACAGGACGTCTGACTCTTCTTACTGTCGATGTTTTGAACCATTACTGTGACACTAGTTATAGATTCCGATGCTTCACTATAGGTTTACAGTATCCCTTGGACCATGTTATTGACGATGAAACACAGAAATTGCATCGGAATTAAATACAAGAGGCACAATGCCGACTTAAGGACAAGAAGACTGACTCTTCTTACTGTCTATGTTTGAACCATTCCTGTGACACTAGTTATGGATTCCGATGCATCACTTCAGGTTTCTTGTATCCCTTTGACCTTTTTATTGCCGGTGAAACACAGAGATTGTATCGGAATTAAATACGAAAGGCACAATGCCAACTTATGTACAAGAAGACTGACTCTTCTTACTGACTATGTTTTGAACGATTCCTGTGACACTAGTTATAGATTCCGATGCTTCACTTCAGGTTTACTGTATCCCTCTGACCTTCTTATTGACGATGAAACACAGAAACTGCATCGGAATTAAATATAAAAGGCACAATTCCGACTTAAGTACAAGAAGGCTGACCCTTCTTACTGTTTATGTTTTGAACCATTCCTATGACACTAGTTGTACATTCCGATGCTTCACTTCAGGTTCACTGTATTCCTTGGACCTTCTTATTGACGATGAAACACAGAAATTGCATCAGAATTAAATACAAAAGGCGCAATGCCGACTTAAGCACAAGAAGAATGACTCTTCTTACTGACTATGTTTTGAACCATTCCTGTGACACTAGCTATAGATTCCGATGCTTCACATCTGGTATACGGTAACCCTCAGACTTTCTTATTGACGATGAAACACAGCAATTGCATCGGAATTAAATACAAAAGGCACAATGCCGACTTAAGTACAAGAAGACTGACTCTTCTTACTGTCTTGTTGTGAACCATTCCATTGACACTAGTTATAGGTTCCGATGCTTCACTCCAGGTTTACTGTATCCCTTGGACCTTCTTATTGACGATGAAACACAGAAATTGCATCGGAATTAAATAGAAAAGGCACAATGAAGACTTAAGTACAAGAAGACTGACTCTTCTTACTGACTATGTTTTGAACCATTCCTGTGACACTAGTTATAGATTCCGATGCTTCACTCCAGGTTTACTGTATTACTTGGAGCTTCTTATTGACAATGGAACACAGAAATTGCATCGGAATTAAATAGAAAAGGCACAATGCCTACTTAAGGACAATAAGACTGACTCTTCTTACTGACTATGTTTTGAACCGTTCCTGTGACACTAGCTATAGATTCCGATGTTTCACTTCAGGTTTACTATATCAATCTGACCTTTTTATTGACGATAAAACACAGAAAATGCATCGGAATTAAATACAAAAGGCACTATGCCGACTTAAGTACAAGAAGACTGACTCTTCATACAGTCTATGTTTTGAACCATTCCATTGACACTAGTTATAGATTCCGATGCTTCACTCCAGGTTTACTGTTTCCCTTGGACCTTGTTATTGACGATGAAACACAGAAATTGCATCGGAATTAAATACAAAAGGCACAATGCCTACTTAAGGACAAGAAGACTGACTAATCTTACTGACTATGTTTTGAACCATTCCTGTGACACTAGCTATAGATTCCGAAGCTTCACTTCAGGTTTACTAATTCCCTCTGACCTTCTTATTGACGATAAAAGACAGAAAATGCATCGGAATTAAATACAAAAGGCAAAATGCCGACTTAAGTACACGACGACTGTCTCTTCTTACTGTCTATGTTTTGAACCATTCCTGTGACACAAGTTATAGATTCCGATGCTACAGTCCAGGTTTACTGTATCCCTTGGACCTTCTTATTGACGATGAAACACAGAAATTGCATCGGAATTAAATACAAAAGGCACAATGTCGACATAAGTACAAGAAGACTGACTCTTCTTACTGTCTATATTTTGAACCATTCCAGTGACACTACTTATAGATTCCGATGCTTCACTTCAGGTTTACTGCATCCCTTGGACCTTCTTATTGACGATGAAACACAGAAATTGCTTCGGAATTAAATACAAAAGGCACAATGCCGGCTTCAGTACAAGACGTCTGACTCTTCTTACTGTCTATGTTTTGAACCATTACTGTGACACTAGTTATAGATTCCGATGCTTCACTCCAGGTTTACAGTATCCCTTGGACCTTTTTATTGACGATGAAACACAGAAATTGTATCGGAATTAAATACGAAAGGCACAATGCCAACTTATGTACAAGAAGACTGACTCTCCTTACTGACTATGTTTGAACGATTCCTGTGACACTAGTTATAGATTCCGATGCTTCACTTCAGGTTTACTGTATCCCTCTGACATTCTTATTGACGATGAAACACAGAAATTGCATCGGAATTAAATAGATAAGGCACAATGCCGACTTAAGTACAAGAAGGCTGACCCTTCTTACTGTCTATAATTTGAACCATTCCTATGACACTAGTTGTACATTCCGATGCTTCACTTCAGGTTCACTGTATCCCTTGGACCTTCTTATTGACGATGAAACACAGAAATTGCATCAGAATTAAATACAAAAGGCACAATGCCGACTTAAGGACAAGAAGACTGACTCTTCTTACTGACTACGTATTGAAACATTCCTGTGACACTACCTATACATTCCGATGCTTCACATCTGGTATACTGTAACAGTCAGACCTTCTTATTGACGATGAAACACAGAAATTGCATCGGAATTAAATACAAAAGGCACAATGCCGACTTAAGTACAAGAAGACTGACTCTTCTTACTGTATATGTTGTGAACCATTCCATTGACACTAGTTATAGGTTCCGATGCTTCACTCCAGGTTTACTGTATCCCTTGGACCTTCTTATTGACGATGAGACACAGAAATTGCATCGGAATAAAATACAAAAGGCACAATGCCGACTTAAGGACAAGAAGACTGACTCTTCTTACTGACTATGTTTTGAACCATTCCTGTGTCACTAGTTATAGATTATAATGCTTCACTTCAGGTTTACTGTATCCCTTAAACCTTCTTATTGACGATGAAACACAGATATTGCGTCGGAATTAAATACAAAAGGCACAATGCCGACTTAAGGACAAGAAGACTGACTGTTCTTACTGACTATGTTTAAACCATTCCTGTGACACTAGTTATAGATTATTATGCTTCACTTCAGGTTCATTGTATCCCTCTGACCTCCTTATAGACGATGAAACACAGAAATTGCTTCGGAATTAAATACAAAAGGCACAATGCCGGCTTCAGTACAAGACGTCTGACTATTCTTACTGTCTATGTTTTGAACCATTACTGTGACACTAGTTATAGATTCCGATGCTTCACTCCAGGTTTACAGTATCCCTTGGACCTTTTTATTGACGATGTAACACAGAAATTGCATCGGAATTAAATACAAAAGGTGCAATGTCGACTTAAGTACAAGAAGACTGACTCTTCTTACTGTCTATAATTTGAACCATTCCAGTGACACTAGTTATAGATTCCGATGCTTCACTTCAGGTTTACTGCATCCCTTGGACCTTCTTATTGACGATGAAACACAGAAATTGCATCGGAATTAAATACAAAAGGCAAATGCCGACTAAAGTACACGAAGACTGACTCTTCTTACTGTCTATGTTTTGAACCATTCCTGTGACACAAGTTATAGATTCCGATGCTACACTCCAGATTTACTGTATCCCTTGGACCTTCTCATTGACGATGAAATACAGAAATTGCATCGCAATTAAATACAAAAGGCACAATGCCGACTTAAGGACAAGAAGACTGACTCTTCTTACTGACTATGTATTTAACCATTCCTGTAACACTAGTTATAGATTCCGATGCTTCACTTCAGGTTTACTGTATCCCACTGACCTTCTTATTGACGATGAAACACAGAGATTGCATCGGAATTAAATACAAAAGGCACAATGCCGACTTAAGTACAAGACGTCTGACTCTTCTTACTGTCGATGTTTTGAACCATTACTGTGACACTAGTTATAGATTCCGATGCTTCACTATAGGTTTACAGTATCCCTTGGACCCTGTTATTGACGATGAAACACAGAAATTGCATCGGAATTAAATACAAGAGGCACAATGCCGACTTAAGGACAAGAAGACTGACTCTTCTTACTGTCTATGTTTGAACCATTCCTGTGACACTAGTTATGGATTCCGATGCATCACTTCAGGTTTCTTGTATCCCTTTGATCTTTTTATTGCCGGTGAAACACAGAGATTGTATCGGAATTAAATACGAAAGGCACAATGCCAACTTATGTACAAGAAGACTGACTCTTCTTACTGACTATGTTTTGAACGATTCCTGTGACACTAGTTATAGATTCCGATGCTTCACTTCAGGTTTACTGTATCCCTCTGACCTTCTTATTGACGATGAAACACAGAAACTGCATCGGAATTAAATATAAAAGGCACAATTCCGACTTAAGTACAAGAAGGCTGACCCTTCTTACTGTTTATGTTTTGAACCATTCCTATGACACTAGTTGTACATTCCGATGCTTCACTTCAGGTTCACTGTATTCCTTGGACCTTCTTATTGACGATGAAACACAGAAATTGCATCAGAATTAAATACAAAAGGCGCAATGCCGACTTAAGCACAAGAAGAATGACTCTTCTTACTGTCTATGTTTTGAACCATTCCTGTGACACTAGTTATAGATTCCGATGCTTCGCTTCAGGTTTCCTGCATCCCTCTGACCTTCTTATTGCCGGTGAAACACAGAAATTGCATCGGAATTAAATACGAAATGCACAATGCCAACTTAAGTACAAGAAGATTGACTCTTCTTACTGACTATGTTTTGAACTATTCCTGTGACACTAGTTATAAATTCCGATGCTTCACTTCAGGATTACTGTATCCCTCTGACCTTCTTACTGATGATGAAACATAGAAATTGCATCGGAATAAGATACTAAAGGCACAATGCCGACTTAAGTACAAGAAGACTGACTCTTCTTACTGTCTCTGTTTTGAACCATTCCTGTGACACTAGTTATAGATTCCGATGCTTTACTTCAGGTTTACTGTATCCCTTAGACCTTCTTATTGACGATGAAACACAGAAATTGCGTCGGAATTAAATACAAAAGGCTAATGCCGACTAAAGTACACGAAGACTGACTCTTCTTACTGTCTTTGTTTTGAAACAATCCTGTGACACAAGTTATAGATTCCGATGCTACACTCCACGTTTACTGTATCCCTTGGACCTTCTCATTGACGATGAAACACAGTAATTGCATCGGAATTAAATACAAAAGCACAATGCCGACTTAAGGACAAGAAGACTAACTGTTATTACTGTCTATGTTTTGAACCATTCCTATGACACTAGTTGTACATTCCGATGCTTCACTTCAGGTTCACTGTATCCCTTGGACCTTCTTATTGACGATGAAATACAGAAATTGCATCAGAATTAAATACAAAAGGCACAATGCCGACTTAAGGACAAGAAGACTGACTCTTCTTACTGACTATGATTTGAACCATTCCTGTGACACTAGCTATAGATTCCGATGCTTCACATCTGGTATACGGTAACCCTCAGACTTTCTTATTGACGATGAAACACAGCAATTGCATCGGAATTAAATACAAAAGGCACAATGCCGACTTAAGTACAAGAAGACTGACTCTTCTTACTGTCTTGTTGTGAACCATTCCATTGACACTAGTTATAGGTTCCGATGCTTCACTCCAGGTTTACTGTATCCCTTGGACCTTCTTATTGACGATGAAACACAGAAATTGCATCGGAATTAAATAGAAAAGGCACAATGAAGACTTAAGTACAAGAAGACTGACTCTTCTTACTGACTATGTTTTGAACCATTCCTGTGACACTAGTTATAGATTATAATGCTTCACTTCAGGTTTACTGTATCCCTTGGACCTTCTTATTGCCGATGAAACACAGAAATTGCGTCGGAATTAAATACAAAAGGCACAATGCCGACTTAAGGACAAGAAGACTGACTGTTCTTACTGACTATGTTTGAACCATTCCTGTGACACTAGTTATAGATTCCTATGCTTCACTTCAGGTTTATTGTATCCGTCTGACCTTCTTATTGACGATGAAACACAGAAATTGCATCGGAATTAAATAGAAAAGGCACAATGTCGACTTAAGTACAAGAAGACTGACTCTTCTTACTGTCTATGTTTTGAACCATTCCTGTGACACAAGTTATAGATTCCGATGCTACAGTCCAGGTTTACTGTATCCCTTGGACCTTCTTATTGACGATGAAACACAGAAATTGCATCGGAATTAAATACAAAAGGCACAATGTCGACTTAAGTACAAGAAGACTGACTCTTCTTACTGTCTATATTTTGAACCATTCAAGTGACACTAGTTATAGATTCCGATGCTTCACTTCAGGTTTACTGCATCCATTGGACCTTCTTATTGACGATAAAACATAGAAATTGCATCGGAATTAAATACAAAAGGCACAATGCCGACTTAAGGACAAGAAGACTGACTCTTCTTACTGACTATGTTTTGAACCACTCCTGTGACACTAGTTATAGATTCCGATGCTTCACTTCAGGTTTACTGTTTCCCTCTGACCTTCCTATTGACGACGAAAAACAGAAATTGCATCGGAATTAACTACAAAAGGCACAATGCCGACTTAAGTACAAGAAGACTGACTCTTCTTACTGTCTATGTTTGAACCATTCCTGTGACACTAGTTATAGATTCCGATGCTTCACTTCAGGTGTCCTGCATCCCTGTGACCTTCTTATTGCCGGTGAAACACAGAAATTGCATCAGAATTAAATACGAAATGCACAATGCCAACTTAAGTACAAGAAGATTGACTCTTCTTACTGACTATGTTTTGAACCATTCCTGTGACGCTAGTTATAGATTCCGATGCTTCACTTCAGGATTACTGTATCCCTCTGACCTTCTTAGTGATGATGAAACATAGAAATTGCATCGGAATGAGATACAAAAGGCACAATGCCGACTTAAGTACAGGAAGACTGACTCTTCTCACTGTCTATGCTTTGAACCATTCCTGTGACACTAGTTATAGATTCCGATGCTTCAATTCAGGTTTACTGTATCCCGTAGACCTTCTTATTGACGATGAAACACAGAAATTGCGTCGGAATTAAATAGAAAAGGCAAATGCCGACTAAAGTACACGAAGACTGACTCTTCTTACTGTCTATGTTTTGAACCATTCCTGTGACACAAGTTATAGATTCCGATGCTACACTCCAGGTTTACTGTATCCCTTGGACTTTCTCATTGACGATGAAACACAGAAATTGCATCGGAATTAAATACAAAATGCACAATGCCGACTTAAGGACAAGAAGACTGACTCTTCTTACTGACTATGTTCTGAACCACTCCTGTGACACTAGTTATAGATTCCGATGCTTCACTTCGGGTTTACTGTATCCCACTGACCTACTTATTGACGATGAAACACAGAAATTGCATCGGAATTAAATACAAAAGGCACAATGCCGACTTAAGGACAAGAAGACTAACTCTTCATACTGACTATGCTTTGAACCATTCCTGTGACACTAGTTATAGATTCCGATGCTTCACTTCAGGTTTCCTGTATCCCTTTGACCTTCTCATTGCCGGTGAAACACAGAGATTGTATCGGAATTAAATACGAAAGGCACAATGCCAACTTATGTACGAGAAGACTGACTCTTCTTACTGACTATGTTTTGAACGATTCCTGTGACACTAGTTATAAATTCCGATGCTTCACTTCAGGTTCACTGTATTACTTGGACCTTCTTGTTGACGATGAAACACAGAAATTGCATCAGAATTAAATACAACATTCACAATGCCGGCTTAAGGACAAGAAGATTGACTCTTCTTACTGACTATGTTTTGAACCATTCCTGTGACACTAGTATAGATTCCGATGCTTCACTTCAGGTTTACTGTTTCCCTCCGACCTTCCTATTGACGATGAAAAACAGAAATTGCATCGGAATTAAATACAAAAGGCACAATGACGACTTAAGTACAAGAAGACTGACTCTTCTTACTGTCTATGTTTGAACCATTCCTGTGACACTAGTTATAGATTCCGATGCTTCGCTTCAGGTTTCCTGCATCCCTCTGACCTTCTTATTGCCGGTGAAACACAGAAATTGCATCGGAATTAAATAGGAAATGCACAATGCCAACTTAAGTACAAGAAGACTGACTCTTCTTACTGTCTATGTTTTGAACCATTCCTGTGACACTAGTTATAGATTCCGATGCTTTACTTCAGGTTTACTGTATCCCTTAGACATTCTTATTGACGATGAAACACAGAAATTGCGTCGGAATTAAATACAAAAGGCTAATGCCGACTAAAGTACACGAAGACTGACTCTTCTTACTGTCTATGTTTTGAACCAATCCTGTGACACAAGTTATAGATTCCGATGCTACACTCCACGTTTACTGTACCCCTTGGACGTTCTCATTGACGATGAAACACAGAAATTGCATCGGAATTAAATACAAAAGCACAATGCCGACTTAAGGACAAGAAGACTAACTGTTCTTACTGACTATGTTTTGAACCATTCCTGTGACACTAGTTGTAGATTCCGATGCTTCACTTCAGGTTTATTGTATCCCTCTGACCTTCCTATTGACGACGAAACACAGAAATTGCATCGGAATTAAATACAAAAGGCACAATGCCGACTTAAGTACAAGAAGACTGACTCCTCTTACTGTCTATGATTTGAACCATTCCTGTGACACTAGTTATAGATTCCGATGCTTCACTCCAGGTTTACTGTATCCCTTGGACCTTCTTATTGACGATGAAACACAGAAATTGCATCGGAATTAAATAGAAAAGTCACAATGCCGTCTTAAGTACATGAAGACTGACTCTTCTTACTGACTATGTTTTGAACCATTCCTGTGACACTAGTTATAGATTCCGATGCTTCACTTCAGGTTTACTGTATACCTTGGACCATCTTATTGACGATGAAACACAGAAATTGCATCGGATTTAAATACAAAAGGCACAATGCCGACTTAAGTACAAGAAGACTGACTCTTCCTACTGACTATGCTTTGAATCATTCCTGTGACACTAGTTTTGGATTCCGATGCTTCACTTCAGGTTTACTGTATCCCACTGACCTTCTTATTGACGATGAAACACTGAAATTGCATCGGAATTAAGTACAAAAGGCACATTGCCGACTTAAGGACAAGAAGACTGACTCTTCTACTGTCTATGTTTTGAACCATTTCTGTGACACTAGTTATAGTGTCCGATGCTTCACTTCAGGTTTACTGTATCCCTTGGGCCTTCTTATTGACGATGAATCACAGAAATTGCATCGGAAGTAATTACAAAAGGCACAATGCCGACTTAAGTACAAGAAGACTGACTCTTCTTACTGTCTATATTTTGAACCATTCCAGTGACACTAGTTATAGATTCCGATGCTTCACTTCAGGTTTCCTGTACCCCTTTGACGTTCTTATTGCCGGTGAAACACAGAAATTGTATCGCAATTAAATACGAATGGCACAATGCCAACATATGTACAAGATGACTGACTTTTCTTACTGACTATGCTTTGAACGATTCCTGTGACACTAGTTATAGATTCCGATGCTTCACTTCAGGTTTACTGTATGCCTCTGACCTTCTTATTGACGATGAAACACAGAAATTGCACCCGAATTAAATAGATAAGGCACAATGCCGACTTAAGTACAAGAAGGCTGAACCTTCTTACTGTCTATGTATTGAACCATTCCTATGACACTAGTTGTACATTCCGATGCTTCACTTCAGGTTCACTGTATTCCTTGGACCTTCTTATTGACGATGAAACACAGAAATTGCATCAGAATTAAATACAAAAGGCACAATGCCGACTTAAGGACAAGAAGACTGACTCTTCTTACTGTCTATGTTGTGAACAATTCCATTGACACTAGTTATAGATTCCGATGCTTCACTCCTGGTTTACTGTATCCCTTGGACCTTCTTATTGACGATGAAACACAGAAATTGCATCGGAATTAAATAGAAAAGGCACAATGAAGACTTAAGTACAAAAAGACTGACTCTTCTTACTGACTATGTTTTGAACCATTCCTGTGACTCTAGTTATAGATTATAATTCTTCACTTCAGGTTTACTGTATCCCTTGGACCCTCTTATTGACGATGAAACGCAGAAATTGCGTCGGAATTAAATACAAAAGGCACAATGCCGACATTAGGACAAGAAGACTGACTGTTCTTATTGACTATGTTTGAACCATTCCTGTGACACTAGTTATAGATTCAGATGCTTCACTTTAGGTTAACTGCATCCCTTGGACCTTCTTATTGACGATGAAACACAGAAATTGCATCGGAATTAAATACAAAAGGCACAATGCCGGCTTCAGTACAAGACGTCTGACCCTTCTTACTGTCTATGTCTTGAACCATTACTGTGACACTAGTTATAGATTCCGATGCTTCACTCCAAGTTTACAGTATCCCTTGGACCTTCTTATTGACGATGAAACACAGAAATTGCGTCGGAAATAAGTACAAAAGTCAAATGCCGACTAAAGTACACGAAGACTGACACTACTTACTGGCTATGATTTGAACCATTCCTGTGACACAAGTTATAGATTCCGATGCTACACTCCAGGTTTACTGTATCCCTTGGACCTTCTCATTGACGATGAAACACAGAAATTGCATCGGAATTAAATACAAAAGGCACAATGCCGACTTAAGGACAAGAAGACTAACTGTTCTTACTGACTATGTTTTGAACCATTCCTGTGACACTAGTTATAGATTCCGATGCTTCACTTCAGGTTTCCTGTATCCCTTTGACCTTCTTATTGCCGGTGAAACACAGAGATTGTATCGGAATTAAATACGAAAGGCACAATGCCAACTTATGTACAAGAAGACTGACTCTTCTTACTGACTATGTTTTGAACCATTCCTGTGACACTAGTATAGATTCCGATGCTTCACTTCAGGTTTACTGTTTCCCTCCGACCTTCCTATTGACGATGAAACACAGAAATTGCGTCGGAAATAAGTACAAAAGTCAAATGCCGACTAAAGTACACGAAGACTGACACTACTTACTGGCTATGATTTGAACCATTCCTGTGACACAAGTTATAGATTCCGATGCTACACTCCAGGTTTACTGTATCCCTTGGACCTTCTCATTGACGATGAAACACAGAAATTGCATCGGAATTAAATACAAAAGGCACAATGCCGACTTAAGGACAAGAAGACTAACTGTTCTTACTGACTATGTTTTGAACCATTCCTGTGACACTAGTTATAAATTCCGATGCTTCACTTCAGGTTCACTGTATTCCTTGGACCTTCTTATTGACGATGAAACACAGAAATTGCATCAGAATTAAATACAAAATTCACAATGCCGACTTAAGGACAAGAAGATTGACTCTTCTTACTGACTATGTTTTGAACCATTCCTGTGACACTAGTATAGATTCCGATGCTTCACTTCAGGTTTACTGTTTCCCTCCGACCTTCCTATTGACGATGAAAAACAGAAATTGCACCGGAATTAAATACAAAAGGCACAATGACGACTTAAGTACAAGAAGACTGACTCTTATTACTGTCTATGTTTGAACCATTCCTGTGACACTAGTTATAGATTCCGATGCTTCGCTTCAGGTTTCCTGCATCCCTCTGCCCTTCTTATTGCCGGTGAAACACAGAAATTGCATCGGAATTAAATAGGAAATGCACAATGCCAACTTAAGTACAAGAAGACTGACTCTTCTTACTGTCTATGTTTTGAACCATTCCTGTGACACTAGTTATAGATTCCGATGCTTTACTTCAGGTTTACTGTATCCCTTAGACATTCTTATTGACGATGAAACACAGAAATTGCGTCGGAATTAAATACAAAAGGCTAATGCCGACTAAAGTACACGAAGACTGACTCTTCTTACTGTCTATGTTTTGAACCAATCCTGTGACACAAGTTATAGATTCCGATGCTACACTCCACGTTTACTGTACCCCTTGGACGTTCTCATTGACGATGAAACACAGAAATTGCATCGGAATTAAATACAAAAGCACAATGCCGACTTAAGGACAAGAAGACTAACTGTTCTTACTGACTATGTTTTGAACCATTCCTGTGACACTAGTTATAGATTCCGATGCTTCACTTCAGGTTTATTGTATCCCTCTGACCTTCCTATTGACGAAGAAACACAGAAATTGCATCGGAATTAAATACAAAAGGCACAATGCCGACTTAAGTACAAGAAGACTGACTCCTCTTACTGTCTATGATTTGAACCATTCCTGTGACACTAGTTTTAGATTCCGATGCTTCACTCCAGGTTTACTGTATCCCTTGGACCTTCTTATTGACGATGAAACACAGAAATTGCATCGGAATTAAATAGAAAAGTCACAATGCCGTCTTAAGTACATGAAGACTGACTCTTCTTACTGACTATGTTTTGAACCATTCCTGTGACACTAGTTATAGATTCCGATGCTTCACTTCAGGTTTACTGTATACCTTGGACCATCTTATTGACGATGAAACACAGAAATTGCATCGGATTTAAATACAAAAGGCACAATGCCGACTTAAGTACAAGAAGACTGACTCTTCCTACTGACTATGCTTTGAATCATTCCTGTGACACTAGTTTTGGATTCCGATGCTTCACTTCAGGTTTACTGTATCCCACTGACCTTCTTATTGACGATGAAACACTGAAATTGCATCGGAATTAAGTACAAATGGCACATTGCCGACTCAAGGACAAGAAGACTGACTCTTCTACTGTCTATGTTTTGAACCATTTCTGTGACACTAGTTATAGTGTCCGATGCTTCACTTCAGGTTTACTGTATCCCTTGGGCCTTCTTTTTGACGATGAATCACAGAAATTGCATCGGAAGTAATTACAAAAGGCACAATGCCGACTTAAGTACAAGAAGACTGACTCTTCTTACTGTCTATATTTTGAACCATTCCAGTGACACTAGTTATGGATTCCGATGCTTCACTTCAGGTTTCCTGTACCCCTTTGACCTTCTTATTGCCGGTGAAACACAGAAATTGTATCGCAATTAAATACGAATGGCACAATGCCAACATATGTACAAGATGACTGACTTTTCTTACTGACTATGCTTTGAACGATTCCTGTGACACTAGTTATAGATTCCGATGCTCCACTTCAGGTTTACTGTATGCCTCTGACCTTCTTATTGACGATGAAACACAGAAATTGCATCCGAATTAAATAGATAAGGCACAATGCCGACTTAAGTACAAGAAGGCTGAACCTTCTTACTGTCTATGTATTGAACCATTCCTATGACACTAGTTGTACATTCCGATGCTTCACTTCAGGTTCACTGTATTCCTTGGACCTTCTTATTGACGATGAAACACAGAAATTGCATCAGAATTAAATACAAAAGGCACAATGCCGACTTAAGGACAAGAAGACTGACTCTTCTTACTGTCTATGTTGTGAACAATTCCATTGACACTAGTTATAGATTCCGATGCTTCACTCCAGGTTTACTGTATCCCTTGGACCTTCTTATTGACGATGAAACACAGAAATTGCATCGGAATTAAATAGAAAAGGCACAATGAAGACTTAAGTACAAAAAGACTGACTCTTCTTACTGACTATGTTTTGAACCATTCCTGTGACTCTAGTTATAGATTATAATTCTTCACTTCAGGTTTACTGTATCCCTTGGACCCTCTTATTGACGATGAAACACAGAAATTGCGTTGGAAATCAATACAAAAGGCACAATGCCGACATTAGGACAAGAAGACTGACTGTTCTTACTGACTATGCTTGAACCATTCCTGTGACACTAGTTATAGATTCAGATGCTTCACTTTAGGTTAACTGCTTCCGTTGGACCTTCTTATAGACGATGAAACACAGAAATTGCATCGGAATTAAATACAAAAGGCACAATGCCGGCTTCAGTACAAGACGTCTGACCCTTATTACTGTCTATGTCTAGAACCATTACTGTGACACTAGTTATAGATTCCGATGCTTCACTCCAGGTTTACAGTATCCCTTGGACCTTCTTATTGACGATGAAACACAGAAATTGCGTCGGAATTAAATACAAAAGGCAAATGCCGACTAAAGTACACGAAGACTGACACTACTTACTGTCTATGATTTGAACCATTCCTGTGACACAAGTTATGGATTCCGATGCTACACTCCAGGTTTACTGTATCCCTTGGACCTCCTCATTGACGATGAAACACAGAAATTGCATCGGAATTAAATACAAACGGCACAATGCCGACTTAAGGACAAGAAGACTAACTGTTCTTACTGACTATGTTTTGAACCATTCCTGTGACACTAGTTATAGATTCCGATGCTTCACTTCAGGTTTATTGTATCCCTCTGACCTTCCTATTGACGACGAAACACAGAAATTGCATCGGAATTAAATAGAAAAGTCACAATGCCGTCTTAAGTACAAGAAGACTGACTCTTCTTACAGACTATATTTTCAACCATTCCTGTGACACTAGTTATAGATTCCGATGCTTCACTTCAGGTTTACTGTATACCTTGGACCTTCTTATTGACGATGAAACACAGAAATTGCATCGGATTTAAATACAAAAGGCACAGTGCCGACTTAAGTACAAGAAGACTGACTCTTCCTACTGTCTATGCTTTGAATCATTCCTGTGACACTAGTTTTGGATTTCGATGCTTCACTTCAGGTTTACTGTATCCCACTGACCTTCTTATTGACGATGAAACACAGAAATTGCATCGGAATTAAATACAAAAGGCACAATGCCGACTTAAGGACAAGAAGACTGATTCTTCGTACTGACAATGCTTTGAACCATTCCTGTGACACTAGTTATAGATTACGATGCTTCACTTCAGGCTTACTGTTTCCCTATGATCTTCCTATTGTCGATGAAACACAGAAATTGCATCGGAATTAAACACAAAAGGCACAATGCCGACTTAAGTACAAGAAGACTGACTCTTCTTACTGTCTATATTTTGAACCATTCCAGTGACACTAGTTATAGATTCCGATGCTTCACTTCAGGTTTACTGTATCCCTCTGACCTTCTTATTGACGATGACACACAGAAATTGCATCGGAAATAAATCCAAAAGGCACAACGCCGACTAAAGTACAAGACGTCTGACTCTTCTTATTGTCTATGTTTTGAACCATTACTGTGACACTAGTTATCGATTCCGATGCTTCACTATAGGTTTACAGTATCCCTTGGACCCTCTTATTGACGATGAAACACAGAAATTGCATCGGAATTAAATACAAGAGGCACAATGCCGATTTAAGGACAAGAAGACTGACTCTTCTCACTGTCTATGTTTGAACCATTCCTGTGACACTAGTTATAGATTCCGATGCTTCACTTCAGGTTTTCTGTATCCCTTTGACCTTCTTATTGCCGGTGAAACACAGAAATTGTATCGGTATTAAATACGAAAGGCACAATGCCAACTTATGTACAAGAAGACTGACTCTTCTTACTGACTATGTTTTGAACGATTCCTGTGACACTAGTTATAGATTCCGATGCTTCACTTCAGGTTTACTGTATCCCTCTGACCTTCTTATTGACGATGAAACACAGAAATTGCATCGAAATTAAATAGAAAAGTTACAATGCCGTCTTAAGTACATGAAGACTGACTCTTCTTACTGACTATGTTTTGAACCATTCCTGTGACACTAGTTATAGATTCCGATGCTTCACTTCAGGTTTACTGTATACCTTGGACCATCTTATTGACGATGAAACACAGAAATTGCATCGGATTTAAAAAAAAAACTCACAATGCCGACTTAAGTACAAGAAGACTGACTCTTCCTACTGACTATGTTTGAATCATTCCTGTGACACTAGTTTTGGATTCCGATGCTTCACTTCAGGTTTACTGTATCCCACTGACCTTCTTATTGACGATGAAACACAGAAATTGCATCGGAATTAATTACAAAAGGCACATTGCCGACTTAAGGACAAGAAGACTGACTCTTCATACTGACTATGTTTTGAACCATTCCTGTGACACTAGTTATAGATTCCGATGCTTCACTTCAGGTTTCCTGTATCCCTTTGACCTTCTTATTGCCGGTGAAACACAGAAATTGTATCGGAATTAAATACGAAAGGCACAATGCCAACTTATGTACAAGAAGACTGACTCTTCTTACTGACTATGTTTTGAACGATTCCTGTGACACTAGTTATAGATTCCGATGCTTCACATCTGGTATACTGTATCCCTCAGACCTTCTTATTGACGATGAAACACAGAAATTGCATCGGAATTAAATACAAAAGGCACAATGCCGACTTAAGTACAAGAAGCTTGACTCTTCCTACTGTCTATGTTGTGAACCATTCCATTGACACTAGTTATAGATTCCGATGCTTCACTCCAGGTTTACTGTATCCCTTGTACCTGCTTATTGACGATGAAACACAGAAATTGCATCGGAATTAAATAGAAAAGGCACAATGAAGACTTAAGTACAAGAAGATTGACTCTTCTTACTGACTATGTTTTGAACCTTTTCTGTGACACTATTTATAGAGTCCGATGCTTCACTGCAGGTTTACTGTATCCCTTGGGCCTTCTTAATGCCGGTGAAACACAGAAATTGCATCGGAATTAAATACGAAATGCACAATGCCGACTGAAGTACAAGAAGACTGACTCTTCTTACTGACTATGCTTTGAACCATTCCTGTGACACTAGTTATAGATTCCGATGCTTCACTTCAGGATTACTGTGTCCCTCTGACCTTCTTATTGATGATGAAACACAGAAATTGCATCGGAATTAAATAGAAAAGGCAAAATGTCGACTTAAGTACAAGAAGACTGACTCTTCTTACTAAGTATGTTTTGAACCATTCCTGTGACACTAGTTATAGATTCCGGAGCTTCACTTCAGGTTTACTGTATACCTTGGACCTTCTTATTGACGCTGAAACACAGAAATAGCATCGGAATTAAATACAAAAGGCACAGTGCCGACTTAAATACAAGAAGACTGACTCTTCTTACTGACTATGTTTTGAACCATTCCTGTGACACTTGTTATAGATTCCGATACTTCAGGTTTACTGTATACCTTGGACTTTCTTATTGACGATGAAACACAGAAATTGCATCGGAATTAAATACAAAATGCACAATTCCGACTTAAGTACAATAAGACTGACCCTTCCAACTGTCTATGTTTTGAATCATTCCTGTGACACTAGTTTTGGATTCCGATGCTTCACTTCAGGTTTACTGTATCCCTCTGACCTTCTTATTGACGATGAAACACAGAAATTGCATCGGAATGAAATACAAAATGCACAATGCCGACTTAAGTACAAGAAGACTGACTCTTCCTACTGTCTATGATTTGAACCATCCTGTGACACTAGTTATAGATTCCGATGCCTCACTTTAGGTGTACTGTATCCCTCTGACCGTATTGCCGATGAAACTCAGAAATTGCATCGGAATTAAATACAAAAGGCAAAATGCCAGCTTAAGGACAACAAGACTGATTCTTCTTACTGACTATGCTTTGAACCATTCCTGTGACACTAGTTATAGATTCTGATGCTTCACTTGAGGTTTACTGTTTCCCTTGGACCTTCTTATTGACGATGAAACACAGAAATTGCATCGGAATTAAATACAAAAGAAACAATGCCGACTTAAGTACAAGAAGACTGACTCTTCTACTGTCTATGTTTTGAACCTTTTCTGTGACACTATCTATAGAGTCCGATGCTTCACTGCAGGTTTACTGTATCCCTTGGGCCTTCTTAATGCCGGTGAAACACAGAAATTGCATCGGAATTAAATACGAAATGCACAATGCCGACTTAAGTACAAGAAGACTGACTCTTCTTACTGACTATGTTTTGAACCATTCCTGTGACACTAGTTATAGATTCCGATGCTTCACTTCAGGATTACTGTGTCCCACTGACCTTCTTATTGATGATGAAACACAGAAATTGCATCGGAATAAGATACAAAAGGCACAATGCCGACTTAAGTACAAGAAGACTGACTCTTCTTACTGACTATGTTTGAACCATTCCTGTGACACTAGTTATAGATTCCGATGCTTCACTTCAGGTTTATTGTATCCCTCTGACCTTCTTAGTGACGATGAAACACAGAAATTGCATCGGTATTACATAGAAAAGGCACAATGTCGACTTAAGTACAAGACGACTGACCCTTCTTACTGTCTATGTTTTGAACCATTCCTGTGACACTAGTTATAGATTCTGATGCTTCACTTCAGGTTTACTGTATACCTTGGACCTTCTTATGGCAATGAAACACAGAAATTGCATTGGAATAGAATACAAAAGGCACAGTGCCGACTTAAATACAAGAAGACTGACTCTTCTTACCTACTATGTTTTGAACCATTCCTGTGACACTAGTTTTGGATTCCGATGCTTCACTTCAGGTTTACTGTATCCCTCTGACCTTCTTATTGACGATGAAACACAGAAATTGCATCGGAATTAAATACAAAATGCACAGTGCCGACTTAAATACAAGAAGACTGACTCTTCTTACTGACTATGTTTTGAACCATTCCTGTGACACTTGTTATAGATTCCGATGCTTCACTTCAGGTTTACTGTATACCTTGGACCTTCTTATTGACGATGAAACACAGAAATTGCATCGGAATTAAATACAAAATGCACAATTCCGACTTAAGTACAATAAGACTGACCCTTCCTACTGTCTATGTATTGAATCATTCCTGTGACACTAGTTTTGGATTCCGATGCCTCACTTCAAGTTTACTGTATCCCTCTGACCTTCTTATTGACGATGAAACACAGAAATTGCATCGGAATGAAATACAAAAGGCACAATGCCACCTTAAGGACAACAAGACTGACTCTTCTTACTGACTATGCTTTGAACCATTCCTGTGACACTAGTTATAGATTATTATGCTTCACTTCAGGTTTACTGTATCCCTTGTTTTGAACCATTCCTGTGACACTAGTTATAGATTCCGATTCTTCACTTCAGGTTTTCAGTATCCCTTTGACCTTCTTATTGCCGGTGAAACACAGAAATTGTATCGGAATTAAATACAAAAGGCACAATGCCAACTTATGTACAAGAAGACTGACTCTTCTTACTGACTATGTTTTGAACGATTCCTGTGACACTAGTTATAGATTCCGATGCTTCACTTCAGGTTTACCTTATCCCTCTGACCTTCTTATTGACGATGAAACACAGAAACTGCATCGGAATTAAATAGAAAAGGCACATTTCCGACTTAAGTACAAGAAGGCTGACTCTTCCTACTGTCTATGTTGTGAACCTTTTCTGTGACACTATTTATAGAGTCCGATGCTTCACTGCAGCTTTACTGTATCCCTTGGGCCTTCTTAATGCCGGTGAAACACAGAAATTGCATCGGAATTAAATACGAAATGCACAATGCCGACTTAAGTACAAGAAGACTGACTCTTCTTACTGACTATGTTTTGAACCATTCCTGTGACACTAGTTATAGATTCCGATGCTTCGCTTCAGGATTACTGTGTCCCTCTGACCTTCTTATTGATGATGAAATACAGAAATTGCATCGGAATAAGATACAAAAGGCACAATGCCGACTTAAGTACAAGAAGACTGACTATTCTTACTGACTATGTTTGAACCATTCCTGTGACACTAGTTATAGATTCCGATGCTTCACTCCAGGTTTACTGTATCCCTCTGACCTTCTTATTGACGATGAATCACAGAAATTGCATCGGAATGAAATACAAAAGGCACAATGCCGACTTAAGTACGAGAAGACTGACTCTTTCTACTGTCTATGTTTTGAATCATTCCTGAGACACTAGTTGTAGATTCCGATGCTTCACTTCAGGTTTACTGTATCCCTTGGACCTTCTTATTGACGATGAAACACAGAAATTGCATCGGAATTAAATAGAAAAGGCAAAATGTCGACTTAAGTACAAGAAGACTGACTCTTCTTACAGTCTATGTTTTGAACCATTCCTGTGACACTAGTTATAGATTCCGATGGTTCCCTCCAGGTTTACTGTATCCCTTGGACCTTCTTATTGACGATGAAACACAGAAATTGCATCGGAATTAAATAGAAAAGGCACAATGCCGACTTAAGTACAAGAAGACTGACTCTTCTTACTAAGTATGATTTGAACCATTCCTGTGACACTAGTTATAGATTCCGCTGCTTCACTTCAGGTTTACTGTATACCTTGGACCTTCTTACTGACGATGAAACACAGAAATAGCATCGGAATTAAATACAAAAGGCACAGTGCCGACTTAAATACAAGAAGACTGACTCTTCTTACTGACTATGTTTTGAACCATTCCTGTGACACTTGCTATAGATTCCGATACTACAGGTTTACTGTATACCTTGGACTTTCTTATTGACGATGAAACACAGAAATTGCATCGGAATTAAATACAAAATGCACAATTCCGACTTAAGTACAATAAGACTGACCCTTCCTAATGTCTATGTTTTTAATCATTCCTGTGACACTAGTTCTGGATTCCGATGCTTCACTTCAGGTTTACTGTATCCCTCTGACCTTCTTATTGACGATGAAACACAGAAATTGCATCGGAATGAAATACAAAATGCACAATGCCGACTTAAGTACAAGAAGACTGACTCTTCCTACTGTCTATGATTTGAACCATTCCTGTGACACTAGTTATAGATTCCGATGCTTCACTTTAGGTGTACTGTATCCCTCTGACAGTATTGCCGATGAAACTCAGAAATTGCATCGGAATTAAATACAAAAGGCACAATCTCACCTTAAGGACAACAAGACTGACTCTTCTTACTGACTATGCTTTGAACCATTCCTGTGACACTAGTTATAGATTCCGATGCTTCACTTGAGGTTTACTGTTTCCCTTGGCCCTTCTTATTGACGATGAAACACAGAAATTGCATCGGAATTAAATAGAAAAGGCACAATGCCGACTTAAGTACAAGAAGACTGACTCTTCTTACTAACTATGTTTTGAACCATTCCTGTGACACTAGTTATAGATTCCGATGCTTCACTTCCGGTTTACTGTATACCTTGGACCTTCGTATGGCAATGAAACACAGAAATTGCATTGGAATAGAATACAAAAGGCACAGTGCCGACTTAAATACAAGAAGACTGACTCTTCTTACCTACTATGTTTTGAACCATTCCTGTGACACTAGTTTTGGATTCCGATGCTTCACTTCAGGTTTACTGTATCCCTCTGACCTTCTTATTGACGATGAAACACAGAAATTGCATCGGAATTAAATACAAAATGCATAGTGCCGACTTAAATACAAGAAGACTGACTCTTCTTACTGACTATGTTTTGAACCATTCCGGTGACACTTGTTATAGATTCCGATGCTTCACTTCAGGTTTACTGTATACCTTGGACCTTCTTATTGACGATGAAACACAGAAATTGCATCGGAATTAAATACAAAATGCACAATTCCGACTTAAGTACAATAAGACTGACCCTTCCTACTGTCTATGTATTGAATCATTCCTGTGACACTAGTTTTGGATTCCGATGCCTCACTTCAAGTTTACTGTATCCCTCTGACCTTCTTATTGACGATGAAACACAGAAATTGCATCGGAATGAAATACAAAAGGCACAATGCCACCTTAAGGACAACAAGACTGACTCTTCTTACTGACTATGCTTTGAACCATTCCTGTGACACTAGTTATAGATTATTATGCTTCACTTCAGGTTTACTGTATCCCTTGTTTTGAAGCATTCCTGTGACACTAGTTATAGATTCCGATTCTTCACTTCAGGTTTTCAGTATCCCTTTGACCTTCTTATTGCCGGTGAAACACAGAAATTGTATCGGAATTAAATACAAAAGGCACAATGCCAACTTATGTACAAGAAGACTGACTCTTCTTACTGACTATGTTTTGAACGATTCCTGTGACACTAGTTATAGATTCCGATGCTTCACTTCAGGTTTACTGTATCCCTCTGACCTTCTTATTGACGATGAAACACAGAAACTGCATCGGAATTAAATAGAAAAGGCACATTTCCGACATAAGGACAAGAAGACTGACTCTTCTTACTGACTATGATTTGAACCATTCCTGTGACACTAGCTATAGATTACGATGCTTCACATCTGGTATACTGTATCCCTCAGACCTTCTTATTGACGATGAAACACAGAAATTGCATCGGAATTAAATACAAAAGGCACAATGCCGACTTAAGTACAAGAAGCTTGACTCTTCCTACTGTCTATGTTGTGAACCATTCCATTGACACTAGTTATAGATTCCGATGCTTCACTCCAGGTTTACTGTATCCCTTGTACCTGGTTAATGACGATGAAACACAGAAATTGCATCGGAATTAAATGGAAAAGGCACAATGAAGACTTAAGTACAAGAAGATTGACTCTTCTTACTGACTATGTTTTGAACCTTTTCTGTGACATTATTTATAGAGTCCGATGCTTCACTGCAGCTTTACTGTATCCCTTGGGCCTTCTTAGTGCCGGTGAAACACAGAAATTGCATCGGAATTAAATACGAAATGCACAATGCCGACTTAAGTACAAGAAGACTGACTCTTCTTACTGACTATGTTTTGAACCATTCCTGTGACACTAGTTATAGATTCCGATGCTTCGCTTCAGGATTACTGTGTCCCTCTGACCTTCTTATTGATGATGAAACACAGAAATTGCATCGGAATAAGATACAAAAGGCACAATGCCGACTTAAGTACAAGAAGACTGACTCTTCTTACTGACTATGTTTGAACCATTCCTGTGACACTAGTTATAGATTCCGATGCTTCACTCCAGGTTTACTGTATCCCTCTGACCTTCTTATTGACGATGAATCACAGAAATTGCATCGGAATGAAATACAAAAGGCACAATGCCGACTTAAGTACGAGAAGGCTGACTCTTTCTACTGTCTATGTTTTGAATCATTCCTGAGACACTAGTTGTAGATTCCGATGCTTCACTTCAGGTTTACTGTATCCCTTGGACCTTCTTATTGACGATGAAACACAGAAATTGCATCGGAATTAAATAGAAAAGGCAAAATGTCGACTTAAGTACAAGAAGACTGACTCTTCTTACTGTCTATGTTTTGAACCATTCCTGTGACACTAGTTATAGATTCCGATGGTTCCCTCCAGGTTTACTGTATCCCTTGGACCTTCTTATTGACGATGAAACACAGAAATTGCATCGGAATTAAATAGAAAAGGCACAATGCCGACTTAAGTACAAGAAGACTGACTCTTCTTACTAAGTATGATTTGAACCATTCCTGTGACACTAGTTATAGATTCCGCTGCTTCACTTCAGGTTTACTGTATACCTTGGACCTTCTTATTGACGATGAAACACAGAGATAGCATCGGAATTAAATACAAAAGGCACAGTGCCGACTTAAATACAAGAAGACTGACTCTTCTTACTGACTATGTTTTGAACCATTCCTGTGACACTTGTTATAGATTCCGATACTACAGGTTTACTGTATACCTTGGACTTTCTTATTGACGATGAAACACAGAAATTGCATCGGAATTAAATACAAAATGCACAATTCCGACTTAAGTACAATAAGACTGACCCTTCCTAATGTCTATGTTTTTAATCATTCCTGTGACACTAGTTTTGGATTCCGATGCTTAACTTCAGGTTTACTGTATCCCTCTGACCTTCTTATTGACGATGAAACACAGAAATTGCATCGGAATGAAATACAAAATGCACAATGCCGACTTAAGTACAAGAAGACTGACTCTTCCTACTGTCTATGATTTGAACCATTCCTCTGACACTAGTTATAGATTCCGATGCTTCACTTTAGGTGTACTGTATCCCTCTGACAGTATTGCCGATGAAACTCAGAAATTGCATCGGAATTAAATACAAAAGGCACAATGCCACCTTAAGGACAACAAGACTGACTCTTCTTACTGACTATGCTTTGAACCATTCCTGTGACACTAGTTATAGATTCCGATGCTTCACTTGAGGTTTACTGTTTCCCTTGGCCCTTCTTATTGACGATGAAACACAGAAATTGCGTCGGAATTAAATACAAAAGAGACAATGCCGACTAAGTACAAGAAGACTGACTCTTCTACTGTCTATGTTTTGAACCTTTTCTGTGACACTATTTATAGAGTCCGATGCTTCACTTCAGGTTTACTGTATCCCTTGGGCCTTCTTAATGCCGGTGAAACACAGAAATTGCATCGGAATTAAATACGAAATGCACAATGCCAACTTAAGTACAAGAAGACTGACTCTTCTTACTGACTATGTTTGCACCATTCCTGTGACACTACTGATAGATTCCGATGCTTCACTCCAGGTTTACTGTATCCCTTGGACCTTCTTAATGACGATGAAACACAGAAATTGCATCGGAATTAAATAGAAAAGGCACAATGCCGACTTAAGTACAAGAAGACTGACTCTTCCTACTGTCTGTGTTTTGAACCATTCCTGTGACACTAGTTATAGTTTCGGATGCTTCACTTCAGGTTTACTGTATCCCTTAGACCATCTTATTGACGATGAAACACAGAAATTGCATCGGAATTAAATACAAAAGGCAAATGCCGACTTAAGTACACGAAGACTGACTCTTCTTACTGTCTATGTTTTGAACCATTCCTGTGACACAAGTTATAGATTCCGATGCTACACTCCATGTTTACTGTATCCCTTGGACCTTCTCATTGACGATGAAACACAGAAATTGCATCGGAATTAAATACAAAAGGCAAATGCCGACTTAAGTACACGAAGACTGACTCTTCTTACTGTCTATGTTTTGAACCATTCCTGTGACACAAGTTATAGATTCCGATGCTACACTCCATGTTTACTGTATCCCTTGGACCTTCTCATTGACGATGAAACACAGAAATTGCATCGGAATTAAATACAAAAGGCACAATGCGGACTTAAGGACAAGAAGGCTGACTGTTCCTACTGACTATGTTTTGAACCATTCCTGTGACACTATTTATAGATTCCGATGCTTCACTTCAGGTTTATTGTATCCCTCTGACCTTCGTATTGACGACGAAACAGAGAAACTGCATCGGAATTAAATAGAAAAGGCACAATGCCGACTTAAGTGCAAGAAGACTGACTCCTCTTACTGTCTATGATTTGAACCATTCCTGTGACACTAGTTTTAGATTCCGATGCTTCACTCCAGATTTACTGTATCCCTTGTACCTTCTTATTGACGATGAAACACAGAAATTAAAACGGAATTAAATACAAAAGGCACAATGCCGACTTAAGTACAAGAAGACTGACTCTTCTTACTGTCTATGCTTTGAACCATTCCTGTGACACTAGTTATAGATTCCGATGCTTCACTTAAGGTTTACTGTATCCCTCTGACCTTCTTATTGACGAGGAAACACAGAAATTGAATCGGAATTAAATTGAAACGCCACAATGCCTACTTAAGTACAAGAAGACTGACTCTTCTTACTGTCTACGTTTTGAACCATTCCTGTGACACTAGTTATAGATTCCGATGCATGACTTCAGTTTTACTGTATCCCTTGGACCTTGTTATTGACGATAAAACACAGAAAATGCATCGGAATTAAATACGAAAGGCACAATGCCGACTTAAGTACAAGAAGACTGACTCTTCTTACTGTCTATGAATTGAACCATTCCATTGACACTAGTAATAGATTCCGATGCTTTACTCCAGGTTTACTGTATCCCTTGGACCTTGTTATTGACGATGAGACACAAAAATTGCATCGGAATTAAATAGAAAAGGCACAATGCCGACTTAAGTACAAGAAGACTGACTCTTCTTACTGTCTTTGCTTTGAACCATTCCTGTGACACTAGTTATAGATTCCGATGCTTCACTTCAGGTTTACTGTATCCCTTGGTCCTTCATATTGACGATGAAACACAGAAATTGCATCAGAATTAAATACACAAGGCACAATGCCGACTTAAGTACAAGAAGACTGACTCTTCTTACTGTCTATGTTTTGAAACATTCCAGTGACACTAGTTATAGATTCCGATGCTTCACTTCAGGTTTACTGTATCCCTTGGACCTTCTTATTGACGATGAAACACAGAAATTGCATCGGAATTAAATACAAAAGTCACAATGCCGACATCTGTACAAGACGTCTGACTCTTCTTACTGTCTATGCTTTTGAACGATTACTGTGACACTAGTTATAGATTCCGATTCTTCACTCCAGGTTTACAGCATCCCTTGGACCTTCTTATTGACGATGAAGCACAGAAATTGCATCGGAATTAAATACAAGATTCACAATGCCGACTTAAGGACAAGAAGATAGACTCTTCTTACTGACTATGATTTGAACCATTCCTGTGACACTAGTTATAGATTCCGATGCTTCACTTCAGGTTTACCGTTTCCCTCTGACCTTCCTATTGACGATGAAAAACAGAAATTGCATCGGAATTAAATACAAAAAGCACAATGCCGACTTAAGTACAAGAAGACTGACTCTTCTTACTAACTATGTTTGAACCATTCCTGTGACACTAGTTATAGATTCCGATGCTTCACTTCAGGTTTCCTGCATCCCTCTGACCTTCTTATTGCCGGTGAAACACAGAAATTGCATCGGAATTAAATACGAAATGCACAATGCCAACTTAAGTACAAGAAGACTGACTCTTCTTACAGTCTATGTTTTGAACCATTCCTGTGACACTAGTTATAGATTCCGATGCTTCACTTCAGGTTTACTGTATCCCTTAGACCTTCTCATTGACGATGAAGCACAGAAATTGCGTCGGAATTAAATACAAAGGGAAATGCCGACTAAAGTACACGAAGACTGACTCTTCTTACTGTCTACGTTTTGAACCATTCCTGTGACACTAGTTATAGATTCCGATGCTTCACTTCAGGTTTCCTGCATCCCTCTGACCTTCTTATTGCCGGTGAAACACAGAAATTGCATCAGAATTAAATACGAAATGCACAATGCCAACTTAAGTACAAGAAGATTGACTCTTCTTACTGACTATGTTTTGAACCACTCCTGTGACACTAGTTATAGATTCCGATGCTTCACTTCAGGATAACTGTATCCCTCTGACCTTCTTATTGATGATGAAACATAGATATTGCATCGGAATAAGATACAAAAGGCACAATGCCGACTTAAGTACAAGTAGACTGACTCTTCTTACTGTCTATGTTTTGAACCATTCCTGTGACACAAGTTATAGATTCCGATGCTACACTCCAGGTTTACTGTATCCCTTGGACCTTCTCAATGACGATGAAACACAGAAATTGCATCGGAATTAAATACAAAAGTCACAATGCCGACTTAAGGACAAGAAGACTGACTGTTCTTACTGACTATGCTTTGAACCACTCCTGTGACACTAGTTATAGATTCCGAAGCTTCACTTCAGGTTTATTGTATCCCTCTGACCTTCCTATTGACGACGAAACACAGAAATTGCATCGGAATTAAATAGAAAAGGCACAATGCCGACTTAAGTACAAGAAGACTGACTCCTCTTACTGTCTATGTTTGAACCATTCCTGTGACACTAGTTTTAGATTCCGATGCTTCACTCCAGGTTTACTGTATCCCTCTGACCTTCTTATTGACGATGAAACACAGAAATTGCATCGGAATGAAATACAAAATGCACAATGCCGACTTAAGTACGAGAAGACTGACTCTTTCTACTGTCTATGTTTTGAATCATTCCTGAGACACTAGTTGTAGATTCCGATGCTTCACTTCAGGTTTACTGTATCCCTTGGACCTTCTTATCGACGATGAAACACAGAAATTGCATCGGAATTAAATACAAAAGACATAATGCCAACTTAAGTACAAGAAGACTGACTCTTCTTACTCTCTATGCTTTGAACCATTCCTGTGACACTAGTTATAGATTCCGATGCTTCACTTCAGGATTACTGTATCCCTCTGACCTTCTTATTGATGATGAAACATAGATATTGCAACGGAATAAGATACAAAAAGCACAATGCCGACTTAAGTACAAGAAGACTGACTCTTCTTACTGTCTATGTTTTGAACCATTCCTGTGACACTAGTTATAGATTCCGATGCTTCACTTCAGGTTTACTGTATCCCTTAGACCTTCTTATTGACGATGAAACACAGAAATTGCGTCGGAATTAAATACAAGGGGAAATGCCGACTAAAGTACACGAAGACTGACTCTTCTTACTGTCTATGTTTTGAACCATTCCTGTGACACAAGTTATAGATTCCGATGCTACACTCCAGGTTTACTGTATCCCTTGGACCTTCTCAATGACGATGAAACACAGAAATTGCATCTGAATTAAATACAAAAGGCACAATGCCGACTTAAGGACAAGAAGACTGACTGTTCTTACTGACTATGCTTTGAACCATTCCTGTGACACTAGTTATAGGTTCCGAAGCTTCACTTCAGGTTTATTGTATCCCTCTGACCTTCCTATTGACGACGAAACACAGAAATTGCATCGGAATTAAATAGAAAAGGCACAATGCCGACTTAAGTACAAGAAGACTGACTCCTCTTACTGTCTATGTTTGAACCATTCCTGTGACACTAGTTTTTGATTCCGATGCTTCACTCCAGGTTTACTGTATCCCTCTGACCTTCTTATTGACGATGAAACACAGAAATTGCATCGGAATGAAATACAAAATGCACAATGCCGACTTAAGTACGAGAAGACTGACTCTTTCTACTGTCTATGTTTTCAATCATTCCTGAGACCCTAGTTGTAGATTCCGATGCTTCACTTCAGGTTTACTGTATCCCTTGGACCTACTTATCGACGATGAAACACAGAAATTGCATCGGAATTAAATACAAAAGACACAATGCCAACTTAAGTACAAGAAGACTGACTCTTCTTACTCTCTATGCTTTGAACCATTCCTGTGACACTAGTTATAGATTCCGATGCTTCACTTCAGGTTTACTGTATCCCTTGGACCTACTTATTGACGATGAAACACAGAAATTGCATCGGAATTAAATACAAAAGGCACAATGCCGACTTAAGGACAAGAAGACTCACTTTTCATACTGACTATGTTTTGAACCATTCCTGTGACGCTAGTTATAGATTCCGATGCTTCACTACAGGTTTACTGTTTCTCTCAGACCTTCCTATTGACGATGAAACACAGAAATTGCAACGGAATTAAATACAAAAGGCACAATGCCGACTTAAGTACAGGAAGACTGACTCTTCTTACTGTCTATATTTTGAACCATTACAGTGACACTAGTTATAGATTCCGATGCTTCACTTGAGGTTTACTGTATCCCTCTGACTTTCTTATTGAAGAGGAAACACAGAAATTGTATCGGAATTAAATAGAAAATCCACAATGCCTACTTAAGTACAAGACGACTGACTCTTCTTACTGTCTACGTTTTGAACCATTCCTGTTACACTAGTTATAGATTCCGATGCATCACTCCAGGTTTACTGTATCCCTTAGATCTTGTTATTGACGATGAAACTCAGAAATTGCATCGGAACTAAATAGAAAAAGCACAATGCCGGCTTAAGTACAAGAAGACTGACTCTTCCTACTGTCTATGTTTTGAACCATTCCTGTGACACTAGTTATGGATTCCGATGCTTCACTTTAGGTTTACTGTATCACTTGGACCTTCTTATTGACGATGAAACACAGAAATTGCATCGGAATTAAATACATAAGGCATAAGGCCGACTTAAATACATGAAGACCGACTCTTCCTACTGACTTTGTTTGAACCATTCCTGTGACACTAGTTATAGATTCCGATGCTTCACTTGAGGTTTACTGTATCCCTCTGACCTTCTTATTGACGAGGAAACACAGAAATTGAATCGGAATTAAATTGAAACGCCACAATGCCGACTTAAGTACAAGAAGACTGACCCTTCTTACTGTCTACGTTTTGAACCATTCCTGTTACACTAGTTATAGATTCCGATGCATGACTTCAGTTTTACTGTATCCCTTGGACCTTGTTATTGACGATGAAACACAGAAATTGCATCGGAATTAAATACAAAATGCACAATGCCTACTTAAGGGCAAGAAGACTGACTCTTCTTACTGACTATGTTTTGAACCATTCCTGTGACACTAGCTATAGACTCCAATGCTTCACTTCAGGTTTACTATATCCCTCTGACCTTGTTATTGACGATAAAACACAGAAAATGCATCGGAATTAAATACAAAATACACAATGCCGACTTAAGTACAAGAAGACTGACTCTTCTCACTGTCTATGTTTTGGACCATTCCATTGACACTAGTAATAGATTCCGATGCTTCACTCCAGGTTTACTGTATCCTTTGGACCTTGTTATTGACGATGAAACACAAAAATTGCATCGGAATTAAATAGAAAAGTCACAATGCCGACTTAAGTACAAGAAGACTGACTCTTCTTACTGTCTATGTTTTGAACCATTCCCGTGACACAAGTTATAGATTCCGATGCTACAGTCCAGGTTTACTGTATGCCTTGGACCTTCTTATTGACGATGAAACACAGAAATTGCATCAGAATTAAATACAAAAGGCACAATGCCGACATCAGTACAAGACGTCAGACTCTTCTTACTGTCTATGTTTTGAACCATTCCTGTGACACTAGTTATAGTTTCCGATGCTTCACTTCAGGTTTACTGTATCTCTTGGACGTTCTTATTGACGATGAAACACAGAAATTGCATCAGAATTAAATACAAAATGCAAAATGCCGACTTAAGTACACGAAGACTGACTCTTCTTACTGTCTATGTTTTGAACCATTCCCGTGACACAAGTTATATGAAACACAGAAATTGCATCAGAATTAAATACAAAATGCAAAATGCCGCCTTAAGTACACGAAGACTGACTCTTCTTACTGTCTATGTTTTGAACCATTCCCGTGACACAAGTTATAGATTCCGATGCTACAGTCCAGGTTTACTGTATCCCTTGGACCTTCTTATTGACGATGAAACACAGAAATTGCATCAGAATTAAATACAAAAGGCACAATGCCGACATCAGTACAAGACGTCAGACTCTTCTTACTGTCTATGTTTTGAACCATTACTGTGACACTAGTTATAGATTCCGATGCTTCACTCCAGGTTTACAGTATCCCTTGGACCTTCTTATTGACGATGAAACACAGAAATTGCATCGGAATTAAATACAAAAGGCACAATGCCGACTTAAGTACAAGAAGACTGACTCTCCTTACTGTCTATGTTTGAACCATTCCTGTGACACTAGTTATAGATTCCGATGCTTCACTTCAGGTTTCCTGCATCCCTCTGACCTTCTTATTGCCGGTGAAACACAGAAATTGCATCGGAATTAAATACGAAATGCACAATGCCAACTTAACTACAAGAAGATTGACTCTTCTTACTGACTATGTTTTGAACCACTCCTGTGACACTTGTTATAAATTCCGATGCTTCACTTCAGGATTACTGTATCCCTCTGACCTTCTTATTGATGATCAAACATAGATATTGCATCGGAATAAGATACAAAAGGCACAATGCCGACTTAAGTACAAGAAGACTGACTCTTCTTACTGTCTATGTTTTGAACCATTCCTGTGACACTAGTTATAGATTCCGATGCTTCACTTCAGGTTTACTGTATCCCTTAGACCTTATTATTGACGATGAAACACAGAAATTGCGTCCGAATTAAATACAAAAGCCAAATGCCGACTAAAGTACACGAAGACCGACTCTTCTTACTGTCTATGTTTTGAAATATTCCTGTGACACAAGTTATAGATTCCGATGCTTCACTCCAGGTTTACTGTATCCCTTGGACCTTCTTATTCACGATGAAACACAGAAATTGCGTCGGATTTAAATACAAAAGGGACAATGCCGACTCAAGTACAAGAAGACTGACTCTTCCTACTGTCTATGTTTTGAATCATTCCTGTGACACTAGTTTAGGTTTCCGATGCTTCACTTAAGGTTTACTGTATCCCACTGACCTTCTTATTGACGATGAAACACAGAAATTGCATCGGAATTAAATACAAAAGGCACAATGCCGACTTAAGGACAAGAAGACTCACTCTTCATACTGACTATGATATGAACCATTCCTGTGACACTGGTTATAGATTCCGATGCTTCACTTCAGGTTTACTGTTTCCCTCTGACCTTCCTATTGACGATGAAACACAGAAATTGCATCGGAATTAAATACAAAAGGCACAATGCCGACTTAAGGACAAGAAGACTCACTCTTCATACTGACTATGTTTTGAACCATTCCTGTGACACTAGTTATAGATTCCGATGCTTCACTTCAGGTTTACTGTTTCTCTCTGACCTTCCTATTGACGATGAAACACAGAAATTGCATCGGAATTAAATACAAAAGGCACAATGCCGACTTAAGTACAAGAAGACTGACTCTTCTTACTGTCCATATTTTGAACCATTACAGTGACACTAGTTATAGTTTCCGATGCTTCACTTGAGGTTTACTGTATCCCTCTGACTTTCTTATTGACGAGGAAACACAGAAATTGTATCGGAATTAAATAGAAAAGCCACAATGCCTACTTAAGTACAAGAAGACTGACTCTTCTTACTGTCTACGTTTTGAAGCATTCCTGTGACACTAATTATAGATTCCGATGCATCACTCCAGGTTTACTGTATCCCTTGGACCTTGTTATTGACGATGAAACTCAGAAATTGCATCGGATCTAAATAGAAAAGGGACAATGCCGACTTAAGTACAAGAAGACTGACTCTTTCTACTGTCTATGCTTTCAACCATTCCTGTGACACTAGTTATGGATTCCGATGCTTCACTTTAGGTTTACTGTATCCCTCTGACCTTCTTATTGACGAGGAAACACAGAAATTGAATCGGAATTAAATTGAAACGCCACAATGCCGACTTAAGTACAAGGAGACTGACCCTTCTTACTGTCTACGTTTTGAACCATTCCTGTGACACTAGTTATAGATTCCGATGCATGACTTCAGTTTTACTGTATCCCTTGGACCTTGTTATTGACGATGAAACACAGAAATTGCGTCCGAATTAAATACAAAATGCACTATGCCTACTTAAGGACAAGCAGACTGTCTTTTCTTACTGACTATGATTTGAACCATTCCTGTGACACTACCTATAGACTCCGATGCTTCACTTCAGGTTTACTATATCCCTCTGACCTTGTTATTGACGATAAAACACAGAAAATGCATCGGAATTAAATACAAAATACACAATGCCGACTTAAGTACAAGAAGACTGACTCTTCTTACTGTCTATGTTTTGAACCATTCCATTGACACTAGTAATAGATTCCGATGCTTCACTCCAGGTTTACTGTATCCTTTGGACCTTGTTATTGACGATGAAACACAAAAATTGCATCGGAATTAAATAGAAAAGGCACAATGCCGACTTAAGTACAAGAAGACTGACTCTTCTTACTGTCTATGTTTTGAACCATTCCTGTGACACTAGTTATAGTTTCCGATGCTTCACTTCAGGTTTACTGTATCTCTTGGACGTTCTTATTGACGATGAAACACAGAAATTGCATCAGAATTAAATACAAAAGGCAAAATGCCGACTTAAGTACACGAAGACTGACTCTTCTTACTGTCTATGTTTTGAACCATTCCTGTGACACAAGTTATAGATTCCGATGCTACAGTCCAGGTTTACTGTATCCCTTGGACCTTCTTATTGACGATGAAACACAGAAATTGCATCAGAATTAAATACAAAAGGCACAATGCCGACATCAGTACAAGACGTCAGACTCTTCTTACTGTCTATGTTTGGAACCATTACTGTGACACTAGTTATAGATTCCGATGCTTCACTCCAGGTTTACAGTATCCCTTGGACCTTCTTATTGACGATGAAACACAGAAATTGAATCGGAATTAAATACAAAAGGCACAATGCCGACTTAAGTACAAGAAGACTGACTCTCCTTACTGTCTATGTTTGAACCATTCCTGTGACACTAGTTATAGATTCCGATGCTTCACTTCAGGTTTCCTGCATCCCTCTTACCTTCTTATTGCCGGTGAAACACAGAAATTGCATCGGAATTAAATACGAAATGCACAATGCCAACTTAACTACAAGAAGATTGACTCTTCTTACTGACTATGTTTTGAACCACTCCTGTGACACTAGTTATAAATTCCGATGCTTCACTTCAGGATTACTGTATCCCTCTGACCTTCTTATTGATGATCAAACATAGATATTGCATCGGAATAAGATACAAAAGGCACAATGCCGACTTAAGTACAAGAAGACTGACTCTTCTTACTGTCTATGTTTTGAACCATTCCTGTGACACTAGTTATAGATTCCGATGCTTCACTTCAGGTTTACTGTATCCCATAGACCTTATTATTGACGATGAAACACAGATATTGCGTCCGAATTAAATACAAAAGCCAAATGCCGACTAAAGTACACGAAGACCGACTCTTCTTACTGTCTATGTTTTGAAATATTCCTGTGACACAAGTTATAGATTCCGATGCTTCACTCCAGGTTTACTGTATCCCTTGGACCTTCTTATTCACGATGAAACACAGAAATTGCGTCGGATTTAAATACAAAAGGGACAATGCCGACTCAAGTACAAGAAGACTGACTCTTCCTACTGTCTATGTTTTGAATCATTCCTGTGACACTAGTTTAGGTTTCCGATGCTTCACTTCAGGTTTACTGTATCCCACTGACCTTCTTATTGACGATGAAACACAGAAATTGCATCGGAATTAAATACAAAAGGCACAATGCCGACTTAAGGACAAGAAGACTCACTCTTCATACTGACTATGATATGAACCATTCCTGTGACACTGGTTATAGATTCCGATGCTTCACTTCAGGTTTACTGTTTCCCTCTGACCTTCCTATTGACGATGAAACACAGAAATTGCATCGGAATTAAATACAAAAGGCACAATGCCGACTTAAGGACAAGAAGACTAACTCTTCATACTGACTATGTTTTGAACCATTCCTGTGACACTAGTTATAGATTCTGATGCTTCACTTCAGGTTTACTGTTTCTCTCTGACCTTCCTATTGACGATGAAACACAGAAATTGCATCGGAATTAAATACAAAAGGCACAATGCCGACATCAGTACAAGACGTCTGACTCTTCTTACTGTCTATGCTTTGAACCATTACTGTGACACTAGTTATAGATTCCGATGCTTCACTCCAGGTTTACAGTATCCCTTGGACCTTCTTATTGACGATGAAACACAGAAATTGCATCGGAATTAAATACAAAAGGCACAATGCAGACTTAAGTACAAGAAGACTGACTCTCCTTACTGTCTATGTTTGAACCATTCCTGTGACACTAGTTATAGATTCCGATGCTTCACTTCAGGTTTCCTGCATGCCTCTGACCTTCTTATTGCCGGTGAAACACAGAAATTGCATCGGAATTAAATACGAAATGCACAATGCCAACTTAAGTACAAGAAGATTGACTCTTCTTACTGACTATGTTTTGAACCACTCCTGTGACACTAGTTATAAATTCCGATGCTTCACTTCAGGATTACTGTATCCCTCTGACCTTCTTATTGATGATCAAACATAGATATTTCATCGGAATAAGATACAAAAGGAACAATGCAGACTTAAGTACAAGAAGACTGACTGTTCTTACTGTCTATGTTTTGAACCATTCCTGTGACACTAGTTATAGATTCCGATGCTTCACTTCAGGTTTACTGTATCCCTTAGACCTTATTATTGACGATGAAACACAGAAATTGCGTCGGAATTAAATACAAAAGGCAAATGCCGACTAAAGTACACGAAGACCGACTCTTCTTACTGTCTATGTTTTGAATCATTCCTGTGACACTAGTTTAGGTTTCCGATGCTTCACTTCAGGTTTACTGTATCCCACTGACCTTCTTATTGACGATGAAACACAGAAATTGCATCGGAATTAAATACAAAAGTCACAATGCCGACTTAAGGACAAGAAAACTCACTCTTCCTACTGTCTTTGTTTTGAACCATTCCTATGACACTAGTTATAAATACCGATGCTTCACTTGAGGTTTACTGTATCCCTTGGACATTCATATTGACGATGAAACACAGAAATTGCATCGGAATTAAATACAAAAGTCACAATGCAGACTTAAGTACAACAAGACTGACTCTTCTTACTGTCTAGGTTTTTAACCATTCCTGCGACATTAGTTATAGATTCCGATGCTTCACTCCAGGTTTACTGTATCCCTTGGACCTTCTTATTGACGATGAAACACAGAAATTGCATCGGAATTAAATACAAAAGGCACAATGCCGACTTAAGTACAAGAAGACTGACTCTTCTTACTGTCTATGTTTTGAACCATTCCATTGACACTAGTTATAGATTCCGATGCTTCACTCCAGGTTTACTGTATCCCTTGGACCTTGTTATTGACGATGAAACACAGAAATTGCATCGGAATTAAATAGAAAAGGCACAATGCCGACTTAAGTACAAGAAGACTGACTCTTCTTACTGTCTACGTTTTGAACCATTCCTGTGACACTAGTTATAGATTCCGATGCTTCACTTCAGGTTTACTGTATGCCTTGTACCTTCTTATTGACGATGAAACACAGAAATTGCATCGGAATTAAACACAAAAGGCACAATGCCGACTTAAGTACTAGACGACTGACTTTTCTTACTGTCTATGTTTTGAACCATTCCTGTGACACTAGTTATAGATTCCGATGATTCACTTCAGGTTTACTGTATCCCTTGGACCTTCTTATTGACGATGAAACACAGAAATTGCATCGGAATTAAATATAAAAGGCACAATGCTGACTCAAGTACAAGAAGACTGACTCTTCATACTGTCTATGTTTGGAACCATTCCTGTGACACTAGTTATAGATTCCGATGCTTCACTTCAGGTTTACTGTATCCCTTGGACCTTCTTATTGACGATGAAACACAGAATTTGCATCGGAATTAAATACAAAAATCACAATGCCGACTTAAGTACATGAAGACCGACTCTTCCTACTGACTATGCTTTGAACCATTCCTGTGACACTAGTTATAGATTCCGAATCTTCACTTCAGGTTTACTGTATGCCTTGGACCTTCTTATTGACGATGAAACACAGATTATGCATCGGAATTAAACACAAAAGGCACAATGCCGACTTAAGTACAAGAAGACTGACTCCTCTTACTGTCTATGTTTTGAACCATTCCTGTGACACTAGTAATAGATTCCGATGGTTCACTCCAGGTTTACTGTATTACTTGGAGCTTCTTATTGACGATGGAACACAGAAATTGCATCGGAATTAAATAAAAAAGGCACAATGCCTACTTAAGAACAAGAAGACTGACTCCTCTTACTGACTATGTTTTGAACCATTCCTGTGACACTAGCTATAGATTCCGATGTTTCACTTCAGGTTTACTGCATCCCTTGGACCTTCTTATTGACGATGAAACACAGAAATTGCTTCGCAATTAAATACAAAAGGCACAATGCCGGCTTCAGTACAAGACGTCTGACTCTTCTTACTGTCTATGTTTTGAACCATTACTGTGACACTAGTTATAGATTCCGATGCTTCACGCCAGGTTTACAGTATCCCTTGCACCTTTTTCTTCACGATGAAACACAGAAATTGCATCGGAATTAAATACAAGAGGCAAAATGCCGACTTAAGGACAAGAAGATTGACTCTTCTTACTGACTATGTTTCGAACCATTCCTGTGACACTAGTTATAGATTCCGATGCTTCACTTCAGGTTTACTGTTTCCCCCTGACCTTCCTATTGACGATGAAAAACAGAATTTGCATCGGAATTAAATACAAAAGGCACAATGCCGACTAAAGAACAAGAAGACTGACTCTTCTTACTGTCTATGTTTGAACCATTCCTGTGACACTAGTTATTGATTCCGATGCTTCACTTCAGGTTTCCTGTATCCCTTTGACCTTCTTATTGCCGGTGAAACACAGAAATTGTATCGGAATTAAATACGAAAGGCACAATGCCAACTTATGTACAAGAAGACTGACTCTTTTTACTGACTATGTTTGAACGATTCCTGTGACACTAGTTATAGATTCCGATGCTTCACTTCAGGTTTACTGTATCCCTCTGACCTTCTTATTGACGATGAAACACAGAAATTGCATCGGAATTAAATAGATAAGGCACAATGCTGACTTAAATACAAGAAGGCTGACTCTTCTTACTGTCTATAATTTGAACCATTCCTATGACACTAGTTGTACATTCCGATGCTTCACTTCAGGTTCACTGTATCCCTTGGACCCTCTTATTGACGATGAAACACAGAAATTGCATCAGAATTAAATACAAAAGGCACAATGCCGACTTAAGGACAAGAAGACTGACACTTCTTACAGACTACGTATTGAATCATTCCTGTGACACTACCTATAGATTCCGATGCTTCACATCTGGTATACTGTAACCCTCTGACCTTCTTATTGACGATGAAGCACAGAAATTAAATCGGAATTAAATACAAAAGGCACAATGCCGACTTAGGTACAAGAAGACTGACTCTTCTTACTGTCTATGTTGTGAACCATTCCATTGACACTAGCTATACGTTCCGATGCTTCACTCCAGGTTTACTGTATCCCTTGGACCTTCATATTGACGATGAAACACAGAAATTGCATCGGAATTAAATAGAAAAGGCACAATGAAGACTTAAGTACAAGAAGACTAACTCTTCTTACTGACTATGTTTTGAACCATTCCTGTGACACTAGTTATAGATTATAATGCTTCACTTCAGGTTTACTGTATCCCTTGGACCTTGTTATTGACGATGAAACACTGATATTGCGTCGGAATTAAATACAAAAGGCACAATGCCGACTTAAGTACAAGAAGACTGACTGTTCTTACTGACTATGTTTGAACCATTCCTGTGACACTAGTTATAGATTATTATGCTTCACTTCAGGTTTATTGTATCCCTCTGACCTCCTTATGGACGATGAAACACAGAAATTGCTTCGGAATTAAATACAAAAGGCACAATGCCGGCTTCAGTACAAGACGTCTGACTCTTCTTACTGTCTATGTTTTGAACCATTACTGTGACACTAGCTATAGATTCCGATGCTTCACTCCAGGTTTACAGTATCCCTTGGACCTTTTTATTGACGATGAAACACAGAAATTGCATCGGAATTAAATACAAAAGGTGCAATGTCGACTTAAGTACAAGAAGACTGACTCTTCTTACTGTCTATATTTTGAACCATTCCAGTGACACTAGTTATAGATTCCGATGCTTCACTTCAGGTTTACTGCATCCCTTGGACCTTCTTATTGACGATGAAACACAGAAATTGCATCGGGATTGAATACAAAAGGCACAATGCCGGCTTCAGTACAAGACGTCTGACTCATCTTACTGTTTATGTTTTGAACCATTACTGTGACACTAGTTATAGATTCCGATGCTTCACTCCTGGTTTACAGTATCCCTTGGACCTTCTTATTGACGATGAAACACAGAAATTGCATCGGAATTAAATACAAGAGGCACAATGCCGACTTAAGGACAAGAACATTGACTCTTCTTACTGACTATGATTTGAACCATTCCTGTGACACTACTTATAGATTCCGATGCTTCACTTCTGGTTTACTGTTTCCCTCTGACCTTCCTATTGACGATGAAAAACAGAAAATGCATCGGAATTAACTACAAAAGGTACAATGCCGACTTAAGTACAAGAAGACTGACTCTTCTTACTGTCTATGTTTGAACCATTCCTGTGACACTAGTTATAGATTCCGATGCTTCACTTCAGGTTTCCTGCATCCCTCTGACCTTCTTATTGCCGGTGAAACACAGAAATTGCATCAGAATTAAATACGAAATGCACGATGCCAACTTAAGTACAAGAAGATTGACTCTTCTTACTGACTATGTTTTGAACCATTCCTGTGACGCGAGTTATAGATTCCGATGCTTCACTTCAGGATTACTGTATCCCTCTGACCTTCTTAGTGATGATGAAACATAGAAATTGCATCGGAATAAGATACAAAGGCACAATGCCGACTTAAGTACAGGAAGACTGACTCTTCTCACTGTCTATGTTTTGAACCATTCCTGTGACACTAGTTATAGATTCCGATGCTTCACTTCAGGTTTCCTGTATCCCTTTGACCTTTTTATTGCCGGTGAAACACAGACATTGTATCGGAATTAAATACGAAAGGCACAATGCCAACTTATGTACAAGAAGACTGACTCTTTTTACTGACTATGTTTGAACGATTCCTGTGACACTAGTTATAGATTCCGATGCTTCACTTCAGGTTTACTGTATCCCTCTGACCTTCTTATTGACGATGAAACACAGAAATTGCATCGGAATTAAATAGATAAGGCACAATGCTGACTTAAATACAAGAAGGCTGACTCTTCTTACTGTCTATAATTTGAACCATTCCTATGACACTAGTTGTACATTCCGATGCTTCACTTCAGGTTCACTGTATCCCTTGGACCCTCTTATTGACGATGAAACACAGAAATTGCATCAGAATTAAATACAAAAGGCACAATGCCGACTTAAGGACAAGAAGACTGACACTTCTTACTGACTACGTATTGAATCATTCCTGTGACACTACCTATAGATTCCGATGCTTCACATCTGGTATACTGTAACCCTCTGACCTTCTTATTGACGATGAAGCACAGAAATTAAATCGGAATTAAATACAAAAGGCACAATGCCGACTTAGGTACAAGAAGACTGACTCTTCTTACTGTCTATGTTGTGAACCATTCCATTGACACTAGCTATACGTTCCGATGCTTCACTCCAGGTTTACTGTATCCCTTGGACCTTCATATTGACGATGAAACACAGAAATTGCATCGGAATTAAATAGAAAAGGCACAATGAAGACTTAAGTACAAGAAGACTAACTCTTCTTACTGACTATGTTTTGAACCATTCCTGTGACACTAGTTATAGATTATAATGCTTCACTTCAGGTTTACTGTATCCCTTGGACCTTGTTATTGACGATGAAACACTGATATTGCGTCGGAATTAAATACAAAAGGCACAATGCCGACTTAAGTACAAGAAGACTGACTGTTCTTACTGACTATGTTTGAACCATTCCTGTGACACTAGTTATAGATTATTATGCTTCACTTCAGGTTTATTGTATCCCTCTGACCTCCTTATGGACGATGAAACACAGAAATTGCTTCGGAATTAAATACAAAAGGCACAATGCCGGCTTCAGTACAAGACGTCTGACTCTTCTTACTGTCTATGTTTTGAACCATTACTGTGACACTAGCTATAGATTCCGATGCTTCACTCCAGGTTTACAGTATCCCTTGGACCTTTTTATTGACGATGAAACACAGAAATTGCATCGGAATTAAATACAAAAGGTGCAATGTCGACTTAAGTACAAGAAGACTGACTCTTCTTACTGTCTATATTTTGAACCATTCCAGTGACACTAGTTATAGATTCCGATGCTTCACTTCAGGTTTACTGCATCCCTTGGACCTTCTTATTGACGATGAAACACAGAAATTGCATCGGGATTGAATACAAAAGGCACAATGCCGGCTTCAGTACAAGACGTCTGACTCATCTTACTGTTTATGTTTTGAACCATTACTGTGACACTAGTTATAGATTCCGATGCTTCACTCCTGGTTTACAGTATCCCTTGGACCTTCTTATTGACGATGAAACACAGAAATTGCATCGGAATTAAATACAAGAGGCACAATGCCGACTTAAGGACAAGAACATTGACTCTTCTTACTGACTATGATTTGAACCATTCCTGTGACACTACTTATAGATTCCGATGCTTCACTTCTGGTTTACTGTTTCCCTCTGACCTTCCTATTGACGATGAAAAACAGAAAATGCATCGGAATTAACTACAAAAGGTACAATGCCGACTTAAGTACAAGAAGACTGACTCTTCTTACTGTCTATGTTTGAACCATTCCTGTGACACTAGTTATAGATTCCGATGCTTCACTTCAGGTTTCCTGCATCCCTCTGACCTTCTTATTGCCGGTGAAACACAGAAATTGCATCAGAATTAAATACGAAATGCACGATGCCAACTTAAGTACAAGAAGATTGACTCTTCTTACTGACTATGTTTTGAACCATTCCTGTGACGCGAGTTATAGATTCCGATGCTTCACTTCAGGATTACTGTATCCCTCTGACCTTCTTAGTGATGATGAAACATAGAAATTGCATCGGAATAAGATACAAAGGCACAATGCCGACTTAAGTACAGGAAGACTGACTCTTCTCACTGTCTATGTTTTGAACCATTCCTGTGACACTAGTTATAGATTCCGATGCTTCACTTCAGGTTTCCTGTATCCCTTTGACCTTTTTATTGCCGATGAAACACAGACATTGTATCGGAATTAAATACGAAAGGCACAATGCCAACTTATGTACAAGAAGACTGACTCTTCTTTCTGACTATGTTTTGAACGATTCCTGTGACACTAGTTATAGATTCCGATGCTTCACTTCAGGTTTACTGTATCCCTCTGACCTTCTTATTGACGATGAAACACAGAAACTGCATCGGAATTAAATAGAAAAGGCACAATTCCGACTTAAGTACAAGAAGGCTGACCCTTCTTACTGTCTATGTTTTGAACCATACCTATGACACTAGTTGTACATTCCGATGCTTCACTTCAGGTTCACTGTATTCCTTGGACCTTCTTATTGACGATGAAACACAGAAATTGCATCAGAATTAAATACAAAAGGCGCAATGCCGACTTAAGGACAAGAAGATTGACTCTTCTTACTGACTATGTTTTGAACCATTCCTGTGACACTAGTTATAGATTCCGATGCTTCGCTTCAGGTTTCCTGCATGCCTCTGACCTTCCTATTGCCGGTGAAACACAGAAATTGCATCGGAATTAAATACGAAATGCACAATGCCAACTTAAGTACAAGAAGATTGACTCTTCTTACTGACTATGTTTTGAACTATTCCTGTGACACTAGTTATAGATTCCGATGCTTCACTTCAGGATTACTGTATCCCTCTGACCTTCTTACTGATGATGAAACATAGAAATTGCATCGAAATAAGATACAAAAGGCACAATGCCGACTTAAGTACAAGAAGACTAACTCTTCTTACTGTCTATGTTTTGAACCATTCCTGTGACACTAGTTATAGATTCCGATGCTACACTCCACGTTTACTGTATCCCTTGGACCTTCTCATTGACGATGAAACACAGAAATTGCATCGGAATTAAATACAAAAGCACAATGCCGACTTAAGGACAAGAAGACTAACTGTTCTTACTGTCTATGTTTTGAACCATTCCTATGACACTAGTTGTACATTCCGATGCTTCACTTCAGGTTCACTCTATCCCTTGGACCTACTTATTGACGATGAAATATAGAAATTGCATCAGAATTAAATACAAAAGGCACAATGCCGACTTAAGGACAAGAAGACTGACTCTTCTTACTGACTATGTTTTGAACCATTCCTGTGACACTAGCTATAGATTCCGATGCTTCACAACTGGTATACGGTAACCCTCAGACCTTCTTATTGACGATGAAACACAGTAATTGCATCGGAATTAAATACAAAAGGCACAATGCCGACTTAAGTACAAGAAGACTGACTCTTCTTACTGTCTATGTAGTGAACCATTCCATTGACACTAGTTATAGGTTCCGATGCTTCACTCCAGGTTTAATGTATCCCTTGGACCTTCTTATTGACGATGAAACACAGAAATTGCATCGGAATTAAATAGAAAAGGCACAATGAAGACTTAAGTACAAGAAGACTGACTCTTCTTACTGACTATGTTTTGAACCATTCCTGTGACACTAGTTATAGATTATTATGCTTCACTTCAGGTTTACTGTATCCCTAGGACCGTCTTATTGCCGATGAAACACAGAAATTGCGTCGGAATTAAATACAAAAGGCACAATGCCGACTTAAGGACAAGAAGACTGACTGTTCTTACTGACTATGTTTGAACCATTCCTGTGACACTAGTTATAGATTCCTATGCTTCACTTCAGGTTTATTGTATCCCTCTGACCTTCTTATTGACGATGAAACACAGAAATTGCATCGGAATTAAATAGAAAAGGCACAATGTCGACTTAAGTACAAGAAGACTGACTCTTCTTACTGTCTATGTTTTGAACCATTCCTGTGACACAAGTTATAGATTCCGATGCTACAGTCCAGGTTTACTGCATCCCTTGGACCATCTTATTGACGATGAAACACAGAAATTGCATCGGAATTAAATACAAAAGGCACAATGTCGACTTAAGTACATGAAGACTGACTCTTCTTACTGTCTACATTTTGAACCATTCCAGTGACACTAGTTATAGATTCCGATGGTTCACTTCAGGTTTACTGCATCGTTTGGACCTTCTTATTGACGATGAAACACAGAAATTGCATCGGAATTAAATACAAAAGGCACAATGCCGGCTTCAGTACAAGACGTCTGACTCATCTTACTGTCTATGTTTAGAACCATTACTGTGACACTAGTTATAGATTCCGATGCTTCACTCCAGGTATACAGTTTCCCTTGGACCTTCTGATTGACGATGAAACACAGAAATTGCATCGGAATTAAATACAAGAGGCACAATGCCGACTTAAGGACAAGAACATTGACTCTTCTTACTGACTATGCTTTGAACCATTCCTGTGACACTAGTTATAGATTCCGATGCTTCCCTTCAGGTTTACTGTTTCCCTCTGACCTTCCTATTGACGATGAAAAACAGAAATTGCATCGGAATTTACTACAAAACGCACAATGCCGACTTAAGTACAAGAAGACTGACTCTTCTTACTGTCTATGTTTGAACCATTCCTGTGACACTAGTTATAGATTCCGATGCTTCACTTCAGGTGTCCTGCATCCCTCTGACCTTCTTATTGCCGGTGAAACACAGAAATTGCAACAGAATTAAATACGAAATGCACAATGCCAACTTAAGTACAAGAAGATTGACTCTTCTTACTGACTATGTTTTGAACCATTCCTGTGACGCTAGTTATAGATTCCGATGCTTCACTTCAGGATTACTGTATCCCTCTGACCTTCTTAGTGATGATGAAACATAGAAATTGCATCGGAATGAGATACAAAAGGCACAATGCCGACTTAAGTACAGGAAGAATGACTCTTCTCACTGTCTATGTTTTGAACCATTCCTGTGACACTAGTTACAGATTCCGATGCTTCAATTCAGGTTTACTGTATCCCGTAGACCTTCTTATTGACGATGAAACACAGAAATTGCGTCGGAATTAAATACAAAAGGCAAATGCCAACTAAAGTACACGAAGACTGACTCTTCTTACTGTCTATGTTTTGAACCATTCCTGTGACACAAGTTATAGATTCCGATGCTACACTCCAGGTTTACTGTATCCCTTGGACTTTCTCATTGACGATGAAACACAGAAATTGCATCGGAATTAAATACAAAAGGCACAATGCCGACTTAAGGACAAGATGACTGACTCTTCTTACTGGCTATGTTTTGAACCATTCCTGTGACATTAGTTATAGATTCCGATGCTTAACTTCATGTTTACTGTATCCCACTGACCTTCTTATTGACGATGAAACACAGAAATTGCATCGGAATTAAATACAAAAGGCACAATGCCCACTTAAGGACAAGAAGACTGACTCTTCATACTGACTATGCTTTTGAACCATTCCTGTGACACTAGTTATAAATTCCGATGCTTCACTTCAGGTTTACTGCTTCCCTCTGACCTTCCTATTGACGATGAAACACAGAAATTGCATCGGAAACAAATCCAAAAGGCACAATGCCGACTTAAGTACAAGACGTCTGACTCTTCTTACTGTCGATGCTTTGAACCAATTCTGTGACACTAGTTATAGATTCCGATGCTTCACTATAGGTTTACAGTATCATTTGAACCCTCTTATTGACGATGATACACAGAAATTGCATCGGAATTAAATACAAGAGGCACAATGACGACTTAAGGACAAGAAGACTGACTCTTCTTACTGTCTATGTTTGAACCATTCCTGTGACACTAGTTATAGATTCCGATGCTTCACTTCAGGTTTCCTGTATCCCTTTGACCTTCTTATTGCCGGTGAAACACAGAGATTGTATCGGAATTAAATACGAAAGGCACAAAGCCAACTTATGTACAAGAAGACTGACTCTTCTTACTGACTATGATCTGAACGATTCCTGTGACACTAGTTATAAATTCCGATGCTTCACTTCAGGTTTACTGTATCCCTCTGACCTTCTTATTGACGATGAAACACAGAAACTGCATCGGAATTAAATAGAAAAGGCACAATTCCGACTTAAGTACAAGAAGGCTGACCCTTCTTACTGTCTATGTTTTGAACCATTCCTGTGACACTAGTTGTACTTTCCGATGCTTCACTTCAGGTTCACTGTATTCCTTGGACCTTCTTATTGACGATGAAACACAGAAATTGCATCAGAATTAAATACAAAATTCACAATGCCGACTTAAGTACAAGAAGATTGACTCTTCTTACTGACTATGTTTTGAACCATTCCTGTGACACTAGTATAGATTCCTATGCTTCACTTCAGGTTTACTGTTTCCCTCTGAACTTCCTATTGACGATGAAAAACAGAAATTGCATCGGAATTAATTACAAAAGGCACAATGACGACTTAAGTACAAGAAGACTGACTCTTCTTACTGTCTATGTTTGAACCATTCCTGTGACACTAGTTATAGATTCCGATGCTTCGCTTCAGGTTTCCTGCATCCCTCTGACCTTCTTATTGCCGGTGAAACACAGAAATTGCATCGGAATTAAATACGAAATGCACAATGCCAACTTAAGTACAAGAAGATTGACTCTTCTTACTGACTATGTTTTGAACCATTCCTGTGACACTAGTTATAGATTCCGATGCTTCACTTCAGGATTACTGTATCCCTCTGACCTTCTTATTGATGATGAAACATAGAAATTGCATCGGAATAAGATACAAAAGGCACAATGCCGACTTAAGTACAAGAAGACTGACTCTTCTTACTGTCTATGTTTTGAACCATTCCTGTGACACTAGTTATAGATTCCGATGCTTCACTTCAGGTTTATTGTATCCCTCTGACCTTCCTATTGACGACGAAACACAGAAATTGCATCGGAATTAAATACAAAAGGCACAATGCCGACTTAAGTACAAGAAGACTGACTCCTCTTACTGTCTATGAGTTGAACCATTCCTGTGACACTAGTTTTAGATTTCGATGCTTCACTCCAGGTTTACTGTATCCCTTGGACCTTCTTATTGACGATGAAACACAGAAATTGCATCGGAATTAAATAGAAAAGTCACAATGCCGTCTTAAGTACATGAAGTCTGACTCTTCTTACTGACTATGATTTGTACCATTCCTGTGACACTAGTTATAGATTCCGATGCTTCGCTTCAGGTTTCCTGCATCCCTCTGACCTTCTTATTGCCGGTGAAACACAGAAATTGCATCGGAATTAAATACGAAATGCACAATGCCAACTTAAGTACAAGAAGATTGACTCTTCTTACTGACTATGTTTTGAACCATTCCTGTGACACTAGTTTTAGATTCCGATGCTTCACTTCAGGTTTACTGTATCCCACTGACCTTCTTATTGACGATGAAACACAGAAATTGCATGGGAATTAAGTACAAAAGGCACATTGCCGACTTAAGGACAAGAAGACTGACTCTTCATACTGACTATGTTTTGAACCATTCCTGTGACACTAGTTATAGATTCCGATGCTTCACTTCAGGTTTACTGTTTCCCTCTGACCTTCCTATTGACGATGAAACACAGAAATTGCATCGGAATTAAGTACAAAAGGCACAATGCCGACTTAAGTACAAGAAGACTGACTCTTCTACTGTCTATGTTTTGAACCATTTCTGTGACACTAGTTATAGTGGCCGATGCTTCACTTCAGGTTTACTGTATCCCTTGGGCCTTCTTATTGACGATGAATCACAGAAATTGCATCGGAATTAATTACAAAAGGCACAATGCCGACTTAAGTACAAGAACACTGACTCTTCTTACTGTCTATATAATGAACCATTCCAGTGACAATAGTTATAGATTCCGATGCCACACTTCAGGTTTCCTGTATCCCTTTGACCTTCTTATTGCCGGTGAAACACCGAAATTGTATCGGAATTAAATACGAAAGGCACAATGCCAACATATGTACAAGAAGACTGATTCTTCTTACTGACTATGTTTTGAACGATTCCTGTGACACTAGTTATAGATTCCGATGCTTCACTTCAGGTTTACTGTATCCCTCTGACCTTCTTATTGACGATGAAATACAGAAATTGCATCCGAATTAAATAGATAAGGCACAATGCCGACTTAAGTACAAGAAGGCTGACCCTTCTTACTGTCTATGTATTGAACCATTCCTATGACACTAGTTGTACATTCCGATGCTTCACTTCAGGTTCACTGCATTCCTTGGACCATCTTATTGACGATGAAACACAGAAATTGCATCAGAATTAAATACAAAAGGCACAATGCCGACTTAAGGACAAGAAGACTGACTCTTCTTACTGTCTATGTTGTGAACCATTCCATTGACACTCGTTATAGATTCCGATGCTTCACTCCAGGTTTACTGTACCCTTGGACCTTCTTATTGACGATGAAACAAAGAAATTGTATCGGAATTAAATAGAAAAGGCACAATGAAGACTTAAGTACAAAAAGACTTTCTCTTCTTACTGACTATGTTTTGAACCATTCCTGTGACGCTAGTTATAGATTATAATTCTTCACTTCAGGTTTACTGTATCCCTTGGACCTTCTTATTGACGATGAAACACAGAAATTGCGTCGGAATTAAATACAAAAGGCTAATGCCGACTAAAGTACACGAAGACTGACTCTTCTTACTGTCTATGTTTTGAACCAATCCTGTGACACAAGTTATAGATTCCGATGCTACACTCCACGTTTACTGTATCCCCTGGACGTTCTCATTGACGATGAAATACAGAAATTGCATCAAAATTAAATACAAAAGCACAATGCCGACTTAAGGACAAGAAGACTAACTGTTCTTACTGACTATGTTTTGAACCATTCCTGTGACACTAGTTATAGATTCCGATGCTTCACTTCAGGTTTATTGTATCCCTCTGACCTTCCTATTGACGACGAAACACAGAATTTGCATCGGAATTAAATACAAATGCACAATGCCGACTTAAGTACAAGAAGACTGACTCCTCTTACTGTCTATGATTTGAACCATTCCTGTCACACTAGTTTTAGATTCCGATGCTTCACTCCAGGTTTACTGTATCCCTTGGACCTTCTTATTGACGATGAAACACAGAAATTGCATCGGAATTAAATAAAAAAGTCACAATGCCGTCTTAAGTACATGAAGTCTGACTCTTCTTACTGACTATGCTTTGTACCATACCTGTGACACTAGTTATAGATTCCGATGCTTCAGTTCAGGTTTACTGTATACCTTGGACCATCCAATTGACGATGAAACACAGAAATTGCATCGGATTTAAATACAAAAGGCACAATGCCGACTTAAGTACAAGAAGACTGACTCTTCCTACTGACTATGTTTTGAATCATTCCTGTGACACTAGTTTTGGATTCCGATGCTTCACTTCAGGTTTACTGTATCCCACTGACCTTCTTATTGACGATGAACCACAGAACTTGCATCGGAATTAAGTACAAAAGGCACATTGCCGACTTAAGGACAAGAAGACTGACTCTTCATACTGACTATGTTTTGAACCATTCCTGTGACACTAGTTATAGATTCCGATGCTTCACATCAGGTTTACTGTTTCCCTCTGACCTTCCAATTGACGATGAAACACAGAAATTGCATCGGAATTAAGTACAAAAGGCACAATGCCGACTTAAGTACAAGAAGACTGACTCTTCTACTGTCTATGTTTTGAACCATTTCTGTGACACTAGTTATAGTGTCCGATGCTTCACTTCAGGTTTACTGTATCCCTTGGGCCTTCTTATTGACGATGAATCACAGAAATTGCATCGGAATTAAATACGAAAGGCACAATGCCATCTTATGTACAAGAAGACTGACTCTTCTTACTGACTATGTTTTGAACGATTCCTGTGACACTAGTTATAGATTCCAATGCTTCACTTCAAGTTTACTGTTTCCCTCTGACCTTCCTATTGACGATGAAAAACAGAAATTGCATCGGAATTTACTACAAAACGCACAATGCCGACTTAAGTACAAGAAGACTGACTCTTCTTACTGTCTATGTTTGAACCATTCCTGTGACACTAGTTATAGATTCCGATGCTTCACTTCAGGTGTCCTGCATCCCTCTGACCTTCTTATTGCCGGTGAAACACAGAAATTGCATCAGAATTAAATACGAAATGCACAATGCCAACTTAAGTACAAGAAGATTGACTCTTCTTACTGACTATGTTTTGAACCATTCCTGTGACGCTAGTTATAGATTCCGATGCTTCACTTCAGGATTACTGTATCCCTCTGACCTTCTTAGTGATGATGAAACATAGAAATTGCATCGGAATGAGATACAAAAGTCACAATGCCGACTTAAGTACAGGAAGACTGACTCTTCTCACTGTCTATGTTTTGAACCATTCCTGTGACACTAGTTACAGATTCCGATGCTTCAATTCAGGTTTACTGTATCCCGTAGACCTTCTTATTGACGATGAAACACAGAAATTGCGTCGGAATTAAATACAAAAGGCAAATGCCAACTAAAGTACACGAAGACTGACTCTTCTTTCTGTCTATGTTTTGAACCATTCCTGTGACACAAGTTATAGATTCCGATGCTACATTCCAGGTTTACTGTATCCCTTGGACTTTCTCATTGACGATGAAACACAGAAATTGCATCGGAATTAAATACAAAAGGCACAATGCCGACTTAAGGACAAGATGACTGACTCTTCTTACTGGCTATGTTTTGAACCATTCCTGTGACATTAGTTATAGATTCCGATGCTTAACTTCAGGTTTACTGTATCCCACTGACCTTCTTATTGACGATGAAACACAGAAATTGCATCGGAATTAAATACAAAAGGCACAATGCCCACTTAAGGACAAGAAGACTTACTCTTCATACTGACTATGCTTTTGAACCATTCCTGTGACACTAGTTATAAATTCCGATGCTTCACTTCAGGTTTACTGCTTCCCTCTGACCTTCCTATTGACGATGAAACACAGAAATTGCATCGGAAACAAATCCAAAAGGCACAATGCCGACTTAAGTACAAGACGTCTGACTCTTCTTACTGTCGATGCTTTGAACCAATTCTGTGACACTAGTTATAGATTCCGATGCTTCACTATAGGTTTACAGTATCATTTGAACCCTCTTATTGACGATGAAACACAGAAATTGCATCGGAATTAAATACAAGAGGCACAATGACGACTTAAGGACAAGAAGACTGACTCTTCTTACTGTCTATGTTTGAACCATTCCTGTGACACTAGTTATAGATTCCGATGCTTCACTTCAGGTTTCCTGTATCCCTTTGACCTTCTTATTGCCGGTGAAACACAGAGATTGTATCGGAATTAAATACGAAAGGCACAAAGCCAACTTATGTACAAGAAGACTGACTCTTCTTACTGAATATGATCTGAACGATTCCTGTGACACTAGTTATAAATTCCGATGCTTCACTTCAGGTTTACTGTATCCCTCTGACCTTCTTATTGACGATGAAACACAGAAACTGCATCGGAATTAAATAGAAAAGGCACAATTCCGACTTAAGTACAAGAAGGCTGACCCTTCTTACTGTCTATGTTTTGAACCATTCCTGTGACACTAGTTGTACATTCCGATGCTTCACTTCAGGTTCACTGTATTCCTTTGACCTTCTTATTGACGATGAAACACAGAAATTGCATCAGAATTAAATACAAAATTCACAATGCCGACTTAAGTACAAGAAGATTGACTCTTCTTACTGACTATGTTTTGAACCATTCCTGTGACACTAGTATAGATTCCTATGCTTCACTTCAGGTTTACTGTTTCCCTCTGACCTTCCTATTGACGATGAAAAACAGAAATTGCATCGGAATTAATTACAAAAGGCACAATGACGACTTAAGTACAAGAAGACTGACTCTTCTTACTGTCTATGTTTGAACCATTCCTGTGACACTAGTTATAGATTCCGATGCTTCGCTTCAGGTTTCCTGCATCCCTCTGACCTTCTTATTGCCGGTGAAACACAGAAATTGCATCGGAATTAAATACGAAATGCACAATGCCAACTTAAGTACAAGAAGATTGACTCTTCTTACTGACTATGTTTTGAACCATTCCTGTGACACTAGTTATAGATTCCGATGCTTCACTTCAGGATTACTGTATCCCTCTGACCTTCTTATTGATGATGAAACATAGAAATTGCATCGGAATAAGATACAAAAGGCACAATGCCGACTTAAGTACAAGAAGACTGACTCTTCTTACTGTCTATATTTTGAACCATTCCTGTGACACTAGTTATAGATTCCGATGCTTCACTTCAGGTTTATTGTATCCCTCTGACCTTCCTATTGACGACGAAACACAGAAATTGCATCGGAATTAAATACAAAAGGCACAATGCCGATTTAAGTACAAGAAGACCGACTCCTCTTACTGTCTATGAGTTGAACCATTCCTGTGACACTAGTTTTAGATTTCGATGCTTCACTCCAGGTTTACTGTATCCCTTGGACCTTCTTATTGACGATGAAACACAGAAATTGCATCGGAATTAAATAGAAAAGTCACAATGCCGTCTTAAGTACATGAAGTCTGACTCTTCTTACTGACTATGATTTGTACCATTCCTGTGACACTAGTTATAGATTCCGATGCTTCACTTCAGGTTTACTGTATACCTTGGACCATCCTATTGACGATGAAACACAGAAATTGCATCGGATTTAAATACAAAAGGCACAATGCCGACTTAAGTACAAGAAGACTGATTCTTCCTACTGACTATGTTTTGAATCATTCCTGTGACACTAGTTTTAGATTCCGATGCTTCACTTCAGGTTTACTGTATCCCACTGACCTTCTTATTGACGATGAAACACAGAAATTGCATCGGAATTAAGTACAAAAGGCACATTGCCGACTTAAGGACAAGAAGACTGACTCTTCATACTGACTATGTTTTGAACCATTCCTGTGACACTAGTTATAGATTCCGATGCTTCACTTCAGGTTTACTGTTTCCCTCTGACCTTCCTATTGACGATGAAACACAGAAATTGCATCGGAATTAAGTACAAAAGGCACAATGCCGACTTAAGTACAAGAAGACTGACTCTTCTACTGTCTATGTTTTGAACCATTTCTGTGACACTAGTTATAGTGGCCGATGCTTCACTTCAGGTTTACTGTATCCCTTGGGCCTTCTTATTGACGATGAATCACAGAAATTGCATCGGAATTAATTACAAAAGGCACAATGCCGACTTAAGTACAAGAAGACTGACTCTTCTTACTGTCTATATATTGAACCATTCCAGTGACAATAGTTATAGATTCCGATGCTTCACTTCAGGTTTCCTGTATCCCTTTGACCTTCTTATTGCCGGTGAAACACCGAAATTGTATCGGAATTAAATACGAAAGGCACAATGCCATCATATGTACAAGAAGACTGATTCTTCTTACTGACTATGTTTTGAACGATTCCTGTGACACTAGTTATAGATTCCGATGCTTCACTTCAGGTTTACTGTATCCCTCTGACCTTCTTATTGACGATGAAATACAGAAATTGCATCCGAATTAAATAGATAAGGCACAATGCCGACTTAAGTACAAGAAGGCTGACCCTTCTTACTGTCTATGTATTGAACCATTCCTATGACACTAGTTGTACATTCCGATGCTTCACTTCAGGTTCACTGTATTCCTTGGACCATCTTATTGACGATGAAACACAGAAATTGCATCAGAATTAAATACAAAAGGCACAATGCCGACTTAAGGACAAGAAGACTGACTCTTCTTACTGTCTATGTTGTGAACCATTCCATTGACACTCGTTATAGATTCCGATGCTTCACTCCAGGTTTACTGTACCCTTGGACCTTCTTATTGACGATGAAACAAAGAAATTGTATCGGAATTAAATAGAAAAGGCACAATGAAGACTTAAGTACAAAAAGACTTTCTCTTCTTACTGACTATGTTTTGAACCATTCCTGTGACGCTAGTTATAGATTATAATTCTTCACTTCAGGTTTACTGTATCCCTTGGACCTTCTTATTGACGATGAAACACAGAAATTGCGTCGGAATTAAATACAAAAGGCTAATGCCGACTAAAGTACACGAAGACTGACTCTTCTTACTGTCTATGTTTTGAACCAATCCTGTGACACAAGTTATAGATTCCGATGCTACACTCCACGTTTACTGTATCCCCTGGACGTTCTCATTGACGATGAAATACAGAAATTGCATCAAAATTAAATACAAAAGCACAATGCCGACTTAAGGACAAGAAGACTAACTGTTCTTACTGACTATGTTTTGAACCATTCCTGTGACACTAGTTATAGATTCCGATGCTTCACTTCAGGTTTATTGTATCCCTCTGACCTTCCTATTGACGACGAAACACAGAATTTGCATCGGAATTAAATACAAATGCACAATGCCGACTTAAGTACAAGAAGACTGACTCCTCTTACTGTCTATGATTTGAACCATTCCTGTCACACTAGTTTTAGATTCCGATGCTTCACTCCAGGTTTACTGTATCCCTTGGACCTTCTTATTGACGATGAAACACAGAAATTGCATCGGAATTAAATAAAAAAGTCACAATGCCGTCTTAAGTACATGAAGTCTGACTCTTCTTACTGACTATGCTTTGTACCATACCTGTGACACTAGTTATAGATTCCGATGCTTCACTTCAGGTTTACTGTATACCTTGGACCATCCAATTGACGATGAAACACAGAAATTGCATCGGATTTAAATACAAAAGGCACAATGCCGACTTAAGTACAAGAAGACTGACTCTTCCTACTGACTATGTTTTGAATCATTCCTGTGACACTAGTTTTGGATTCCGATGCTTCACTTCAGGTTTACTGTATCCCACTGACCTTCTTATTGACGATGAACCACAGAATTTGCCTCGGAATTAAGTACAAAAGGCACATTGCCGACTTAAGGACAAGAAGACTGACTCTTCATACTGACTATGTTTTGAACCATTCCTGTGACACTAGTTATAGATTCCGATGCTTCACTTCAGGTTTACTGTTTCCCTCTGACCTTCCAATTGACGATGAAACACAGAAATTGCATCGGAATTAAGTACAAAAGGCACAATGCCGACTTAAGTACAAGAAGACTGACTCTTCTACTGTCTATGTTTTGAACCATTTCTGTGACACTAGTTATAGTGTCCGATGCTTCACTTCAGGTTTACTGTATCCCTTGGGCCTTCTTATTGACGATGAATCACAGAAATTGCATCGGAATTAAATACGAAAGGCACAATGCCATCTTATGTACAAGAAGACTGACTCTTCTTACTGACTATGTTTTGAACGATTCCTGTGACACTAGTTATTGATTCCGATGCTTCACTTCAGGTTTACTGTATCCCTCCGACCTTCTTATTGACGATGAAACACAGAAATTGCATCCGAATTAAATAGATAAGGCACAATGCCGACTTAAGTACAAGAAGGCTGACCCTTCTTACTGTCTATGTATTGAACCATTCCTATGACACTAGTTGTACATTCCGATGCTTCACTTCAGGTTCACTGTATTCCTTGGACCTTCTTATTGACGATGAAACACAGAAATTGCATCAGAATTAAATACAAAAGGCACAATGCCGACTTAAGGACAAGAAGACTGACTCTTCTTACTGTCTATGTTGTGAACCATTCCATTGACACTAGTTATAGATTCCGATGCTTCACTCCAGGTTTACTGTATCCCTTGGACCTTCTTATTGACGATGAAACACAGAAATTGCATCGGAATTAAATAGAAAAGGCACAATGAAGACTTAAGTACAAAAAGACTGACTCTTCTTACTGACTATGTTTTGAACCATTCCTGTGACGCTAGTTATAGATTATAATTCTTCACTTCAGGTTTACTGTATCCCTCTGACCTTCTTATTGACGATGAAACACAGAAATTGCATCGGAATTAAATAGAAAAAGGCACAATGTCGACTTAAGTACAAGAAGACTGACTCTTCTTACTGTCTATGGTTTGAACCACTCCTGTGACACAAGTTATAGATTCCGATGCTACAGTCCAGGTTTACTGTATCCCTTGGACCTTCTTATTGACGATGAAACACAGAAATTGCATCGGAATTAAATGCAAAAGGCACAATGTCGACTTAAGTACAAGAAGACTGACTCTTCTTACTGTCTATATTTTGAACCATTCCAGTGACACTAGTTATAGATTCCGATGCTTCACTTCAGGTTTACTGCATCCCTTGGACCTTCTTATTGACGATGAAACACAGAAATTGCATCGGAATTAAATACAAAAGGCACAATGCCGGCTTCAGTACAAGACGTTTGACTCATCTTTCTGTCTATGTTTTGAACCATTACTGTGACACTAGTTATAGATTCCGATGCTTCACTCCAGGCTTACAGTTTCCCTTGGACCATGTTATTGACGATGAAACACAGAAATTGCATCGGAATTAAATACAAGGGGCACAATGCCGACTTAAGGAAAAGAACATTGACTCTTCTTACTGACTATGCTTTGAACCATACCTGTGACACTAGTTATAGATTCCGATGCTTCACTTCAGGTTTACTGTTTCCCTCTGACATTCCTATTGACGATGAAAAACAGAAATTGCATCGGAATTAACTACAAAAGGCACAATGCCGACTTAAGTACAGGAAGACTGACTCTTCTTACTGTCTATGTTTGAACCATTCCTGTGACACTAGTTATAGATTCCGATGCTTCACTTCGGGTTTACTGTATCCCACTGACCTTCATTATGACGATGAAACACAGAAATTGCATCGGAATTAAATACAAAAGGCACAATGCCGACATAAGGACAAGAAGACTGACTCTTCTTACTGACTATGTTTTGAACCATTCCTGTGACATTAGTTATAGATTCCGATGCTTCACTTCGGGTTTACTGTATCCCACTGACCTTCATATTGACGATGAAACACAGAAATTGCATCGGAATTAAATACAAAAGGCACAATGCCGACTTAAGGACAAGAAGACTGACTCTTCATACTGACTATGTTTGAACCATTCCTGTGACACTAGTTATAGATTCCGATGCTTCACTTCAGGTTTACTGTTTCCCTCTGACCTTCCAATTGACGATGAAACACAGAAATTGCATCGTAAATAAATCCAAAAGGCACAATGCCGACTTAAGTACAAGACGTCTGACTCTTCTTACTGTCGATGCTTTGAACCATTACTGTGACACTAGTTATTGATTCCGATGCTTCACTATAGGTTTACAGTATCCCTTGAACCCTCTTATTGACGATGAAACACAGAAATTGCATCGGAATTAAATACAAGAGGCACAATGCCGACTTAAGGACAAGAAGACTGACTCTTCTTACTGTCTATGTTTGAACCATTCCTGTGACACTAGTTATAGTGTCCGATGCTTCACTTCAGGTTCACTGTATCCCTTGGGCCTTCTTATTGACGATGAATCACAGAAATTGCATCGAAATTAATTACAAAAGGCACAATGCCGACTTAAGTACAAGAAGACTGACTCTTCTTACTGTCTATATTTTGAACCATTCCAGTGACACTAGTTATAGATTCCGATGCTTCACTTCAGGTTTCCTGTATCCCTTTGACCTTCTTATTGCCGGTGAAACACAGAAATTGTATCGGAATTAAATACGAAAGGCACATTGCCAACTTATGTACAAGAAGACTGACTCTTCTTACTGACTATGTTTTGAACGATTCCTGTGACACTAGTTATAGATTCCGATGCTTCACTTCAGGTTTACTGTATCCCTCTGACCTTCTTATTGACGATGAAACACAGAAATTGCATCCGAATTAAATAGATAAGGCACAATAACGACTTAAGTACAAGAAGGCTGACCCTTCTTACTGTCTATGTATTGAACCATTCCTATGACACTAGTTGTACATTCCGATGCTTCACTTCAGGTTCACTGTAATCCTTGGGCCTTCTTATTGACGAGGAAACAGAGATATTGCATCAGAATTAAATACAAAAGGCACAATGCCAACTTAAGGACAAGAAGACTGACTCTTCTTACTGTCTATGTTGTGAACCATTCCATTGACACTAGTTATAGTTTCCGATGCTTCACTCCAGGTTTACTGTATCCCTTAAACCTTCTTATTGACGATGAAACACAGAAATTGCATCGGAATTAAATAGAAAAGGCACAATGAAGACTTAAGTACAAAAAGACTGACTCTTCTTACTGACTATGTTTTGAACCATTCCTGTGACGCTAGTTATAGATTATAATTCTTCACTTCAGGTTTACTGTATCCCTTGGACCTTCTTATTGACGATGAAAAACAGAAATTGCGTCGGAATTAAATACAAAAGGCACAATGCCGACTTAAGAACAAGAAGACTGACTGTTCTTACTGACTATGTTTGAACCATTCCTGTGACACTAGTTATAGATTCCGATGCTTCACTTTAGGTTTACTGTATCCCTTGGACCTTCTTATTGACGATGAAACACAGAAATTGCATCGGAATTAAATAGAAAAGGCACAATTACGACTTAAGTACAAAAAGACTGGCTCTTCTTACTGACTATGTTTGAACCATTCCTGTGACTCTAGTTATAGATTCCGATGCTTCACTTCAGGTTTATTGTATCCCTCTGACCTTCCTATTGACGACGAAACACAGAAATTGCATCGGAATTAAATAGAAAAGTCACAATGCCGTCTTAAGTACAAGAAGACTGACTCTTCTTACTGACTATATTTTGAACCATTCCTTTGACACTAGTTATAGATTCCGATGCTTCACTTCAGGTTTACTGTATACCTTGGACCTTCTTATTGACGATGAAACACAGAAATTGCATCGGATTTAAATACAAAAGGCACAGTGCCGACTTAAGTACAAGAAGACTGACTCTTCCTACTGTCTATGTTTTGAATCATTCCTGTGACACTAGTTTTGGATTCTGATGCTTCACTTCAGGTTTACTGTTTCCCTCTGATCTTGCTATTGACGATGAAACACAGAAATTGCATCTTAATTAAACACAAAAGGCACAATGCCGACATAAGTACAAGAAGACTGACTCTTCTTACTGTCTATAATTTGAACCATTCCAGTGACACTAGTTATAGATTCCGATGCTTCACTTCAGGTTTGACTGTATCCCTCTGACCTTCTTATTGACGATGACACACAGAAATTGCATCGGAAATAAATCCAAAAGGCACAACGCCGACTTAAGTACAAGACGTCTGACTCTTCTGACTGTCTATGTTTTGAACCATTACTGTGACACTAGTTATCGATTCCGATGCTTCACTATAGGTTTACAGTATCCCTTGGACCCTCTTATTGACGATGAAACACAGAAATTGCATCGGAATTAAATACAAGATGCACAATGCCGATTTAAGGACAAGAAGACTGACTCTTCTCACTGTCTATGTTTGAACCATTCCTGTGACACTAGTTATAGATTCCGATGCTTCACTTCAGGTTTTCTGTATCCCTTTGACCTTCATATTGCCGGTGAAACACAGAAATTGTGTCGGTATTAAATTCGAAAGGCACAATGCCAACTTATGTACAAGAAGACTGACTCTTCTTACTGACTATGTTTTGAACGATTCCTGTGACACTAGTTATAGATTCCGATGCTTCACTTCAGGTTTACTGTATCCCTCTGACCTTCTTATTGACGATGAAACACAGAAATTGCATCGAAATTAAATAGAAAAATTACAATGCCGTCTTAAGTACATGAAGACTGACTCTTCTTACTGACTATGTTTTGAACCATTCCTGTGACACTAGTTATAGATTCCGATGCTTCACTTCAGGTTTACTGTATACCTTGGACCATCTTATTGACGATGAAACACAGAAATTGCATCGGATTTAAAAAAAAAAACTCACAATGCCGACTTAAGTACAAGAAGACTGACTCTCCCTACTGACTATGTTTTGAATCATTCCTGTGACAATCGTTTTGGATTCCGATGCTTCACTTCAGGTTTACTGTATCCCACTGACCTTCTTATTGACGATGAAACACAGAAATTGCATCGGAATTAAATACAAAAGGCACAATGCCGACTTAAGTACAAGAAGACTGACTCTTCTACTGTCTATGTTTTGAACCATTTCTGTGACACTAGTTATAGTGTCCGATGCTTCTCTTCAGGTTTACTGTATCCCTTGGGCCGTCTTATTGACCATGAATCACAGAAATTGCATCGGAATTAATTACAAAAGGCACAATGCCGACTTAAGTACAAGAAGACTGACTCTTCTTACTGTCTATGTTTTGAACCATTCCTGTGACACTTGTTATAGATTCCGATACTTCAGGTTTACTGTATACCTTGGACCTTCTTATTGACGATGAAACACAGAAATTGCATCGGAATTAAATACAAAAGGCACAATGCCGACTTAAGGACAAGAAGACTGACTCTTCTTACTGACTATGATTTGAACCATTCCTGTGACACTAGCTATAGATTACGATGCTTCACATCTGGTATACTGTATCCCTCAGACCTTCTTATTGACGATGAAACACAGAAATTGCATCGGAATTAAATACAAAAGGCACAATGCCGACTTAAGTACAAGAAGCTTGACTCTTCCTACTGTCTATGTTGTGAACCATTCCATTCACACTAGTTATAGATTCCGATGCTTCACTCCAGGTTTACTGTATCCCTTGGACCTGCTTATTGACGATGAAACACAGAAATTGCATCGGAATTAAATAGAAAAGGCACAATGAAGACTTAAGTACAAGGAGACTGACTCTTCTTACTGACTATGTTTTGAACCATTCCTGTAACACTAGTTATAGATTATAATGCTTCACTTCAGGTTTACTGTATCCCTTGGACCTTCTTATTGACGATGAAACACAGAAATTGCGTCGGAATTAAATACAAAAGGCACAATGCCGACTTAAGGACAAGAAGACTGACTGTTCTTACTGACTATGTTTGAACCATTCCTGTGACACTAGTTATAGATTCCAATGCTTCACTTAAGGTTAATTGTATCCCTCTGACCTTCTTATTGACGATGAAACACAGAAATTGCATCGGAATTAAATAGAAAAAGCAAAATGTCGACTTAAGTACAAGAAGACTGACTCTTCTTACTGTCTATGTTTTGAACCATTCCTGTGACACTACTTATAGATTCCGATGCTTCCCTCCAGGTTTACTGTATCCCTTGGACCTTCTTATTGACGATGAAACACAGAAATTGCATCGGAATTAAATAGAAAAGGCACAATGCCGACTTAAGTACAAGAAGACTGACTCTTCTTACTAACTATGTTTTGAACCATTCCTGTGACACTAGTTATGGATTCCGGTGCTTCACTTCAGGTTTACTGTATACCTTGGACCTTCTTATTGACGATGAAACACAGAAATTGCATCGGAATTAAATACAAAAGGCACAGTGCCGACTGAAATACAAGAAGACTGACTCTTCTTACTGACTATGTTTTGAACCATTCCTGTGACACTTGTTATTGATTCCGATACTTCAGGTTTACTGTATACCTTGGACCTTCTTATTGACGATGAAACACAGAAATTGCATCGGAATTAAAAACAAAATGCACAATTCCGACTTAAGTACAATAAGACTGACCCTTCCTACTGTCTATGTTTTGAATCATTCCTGTGACACTAGTTTTGGATTCCGATGCTTCACATCAGGTTTACTGTATCCCTCTGACCTTCTTATTGACGATGAAACACAGAAATTGCATCGGAATGAAATACAAAATGCACAATGCCGACTTATGTACAAGAAGACTGACTCTTCCTACTGTCTATGTTTTGAACCATTCCTGTGACACTAGTTATAGATTCCGATGCTTCACTTTAGGTGTACAGTATCCCTCTGACCGTATTGCCGATGAAACTCAGAAATTAAATCGGAAATAAATACAAAAAGCACAATGCCACCTTAAGGACAACAAGACTGAATCTTCTTACTGACTATGCTTTGAACCATTCCTGTGACACTAGTTATAGATTCCGATGCTTCACTTGAGGTTTACTGTTTCCCTTGGACCTTCTTGTTGACGATGAAACACAGAAATTGCATCGGAATTAAATACAAAAGAAACAATGCCGACTTAAGTACAAGAAGACTGACTCTTCTACTGTCTATGTTTTTAACCTTTTCTGTGACACTATTTATAGAGTCCGAAGCTTCACTGCAGGTTTACTGTATCCCTTTGGCATTCTTAATGCCGGTGAAACACAGAAATTGCATCGGAATTAAATACGAAATGCACAATGCCGACCTAAGTACAAGAAGACTGACTCTTCTTACTGACTATGTTTTGAACCATTCCTGTGACACTAGTTATAGATTCCGATGCTTCACTTCAGGATTACTGTGTCCCTCTGACCTTCTTATTGATGATGAAACACAGAAATTGCATCGGAATAAGATACAAAAGGCACAATGCCGACTTAAGTACGAGAAGACTGACTCTTCTTACTGACTATGTTAGAACCATTCCTGTGACACTAGTTATAGATTCCGATGCTTCACTATAGGTTATAGTATCCCTTGGACCCTCTTATTGACGATGAAACACAGAAATTGCATCGGAATTAAATACAAGAGGCACAATGCCGACTTAAGGACAAGAAGTCTGACTCTTCTTACTGTCTATGTTTGAACCATTCCTGTGACACTAGTTATAGATTCCGATGCATCACTTCAGGTTTCCTGTATCTCTTTGACCTTTTTATTGCCGGTGAAACACAGAGATTGTATCGGAATTAAATACGAATGGCACAATGCCAACTTATGTACAAGAAGACTGACTCTTCTTACTGACTATGTTTTGAACGATTCCTGTGACACTAGTTATAGATTCCGATGCTTCACTTCAGGTTTACTGTATCCCTCTGACCTTCTTATTGACGATGAAACACAGAAACTGCATCGGAATGAAATAGAAAAGGCACAATTCCGACTTAAGTACAAGAAGGCTGACCCTTCTTACTGTCTATGTTTTGAACCATTCCTATGACACTAGTTGTACATTCCGATGCTTCACTTCAGGTTCACTGTATTCCTTGGACCTTCTTATTGACGATGAAACACAGAAATTGCATCAGAATTAAATACAAAATGCGCAATGCCGACTTAAGGACAAGAAGATTGACTCTTCTTACTGACAATGTTTTGAACCATTCCTGTGACACTAGTTATAGATTCCGATGCTTCGCTTCAGGTTTCCTGCATCCCTCTGACCTTCTTATTGCCGGTGAAACACAGAAATTGCATCGGAATTAAATACGAAATGCACAATGCCAACTTAAGTACAAGAAGATTGACTCTTCTTACTGACTATGTTTTGAACTATTCCTGTGACACTAGTTATAGATTCCGATGCTTCACTTCAGGATTACTGTATCCCTCTGACCTGTTTACTGATGATGAAACATAGAAATTGCATCGGAATAAGATACTAAAGGCACAATGCCGACTTAAGTACAAGAAGACTGACTCTTCTTACTGTCTATGTTTTGAACCATTCCTGTGACACTAGTTATCGATTCCGATGCTTTACTTCAGGTTTACTGTATCCATTAGACCTTCTTATTGACGATGAAACACAGAAATTGCGTCGGAATTAAATACAAAAGGCTAATGCCGACTAAAGTACACGAAGACTGACTCTTCTTACTGTCTATGTTTTGAACCAATCCTGTGACACAAGTTATAGATTCCGATGCTACACTCCACGTTTACTGTATCCCTTGGACATTCTCATTGACGATGAAACACAGAAATTGCATCGGAATTAAATACAAAAGCACAATGCCGACTTAAGGTCAAGAAGACTAACTGTCCTTACTGTCTATGTTTTGAACCATTCCTATGACACTAGTTGTACATTCCGATGCTTCACTTCAGGTTCACTGTATCCCTTGGACCTTCTTATTGACGATGAAATACAGAAATTGCATCAGAATCAAATACAAAAGGCACAATGCCGACTTAAGGACAAGAAGACTGACTCTTCTTACTGACTATGTTTTGAACCATTCCTGTGACACTAGCTATAGATTCCGATGCTTCACATCTGGTATACGGTAACCCTCAGACCTTCTTATTGACGATGAAACACAGTAATTGCATCGGAATTAAATACAAAAGGCACAATGCCGACTTAAGTACAAGAAGACTGACTCTTCTTACAGTCTATGTTGTGAACCATTCCATTGACACTAGTTATAGGTTCCGATGCTTCACTCCAGGTTTACTGTATCCCTTGGACCTTCTTTTTGACGATGAAACACAGAAATTGCATCGGAATTAAATAGAAATGGCACAATGAAGACTTAAGTACAAGAAGACTGACTCTTCTTACTGACTATGTTTTGAACCATTCCTGTGACACTAGTTATAGATTATAATGCTTCACTTCAGGTTTACTGTATCCCTTGGACCTTCTTATTGCCGATGAAACACAGAAATTGCGTCGGAATTAAATACAAAAGTCACAATGCCGACTTAAGGACAAGAAGACTGACTGTTCTTACTGACTATGTTTGAACCATTCCTGTGACACTAGTTATAGATTCCTATGCTTCACTTCAGGTTTATTGTATCCCTCTGACCTTCTTATTGACGATGAAACACAGAAATTGCATCGGAATTAAATAGAAAAGGCACAATGTCGACTTAAGTACAAGAAGACTGACTCTTCTTACTGTCTATGTTTTGAACCATTCCTGTGACACAAGTTATAGATTCCGATGCTACAGTCCAGGATTACTGTATCCCTTGGACCTTCTTATTGCCGGTGAAACACAGAAATTGCATCGGAATTAAATACAAAAGGCACAATGTCGACTTAAGTACAAGAAGACTGACTCTTCTTACTGTCTATACTTTGAACCATTCCAGTGACACTAGTTATAGATTCCGATGCTTCACTTCAGGTTTACTGCATCCCTTGGACCTTCTTATTGACGATGAAACACAGAAATTGCATCGAAATTAAATACAAAAGGCACAATGCCAGCTTCAGTACAAGACGTCTGACTCATCTTACTGTCTATGTTTTGAACCATTACTGTGACACTAGTTATAGATTCCGATGCTTCACTCCAGGTTTACAGTATCCCTTGGACCTTCTTATTGACGATGAAACACAGAAATTGCATCGGAATTAAATACAAGAGGCACAATGCCGACTTAATGACAAGAACATTGACTCTTCTTACTGACTATGCTTTGAACCATTCCTGTGACACTAGTTATAGTTTCCGATGCTTCACTTCAGGTTTACTGTTTCCCTCTGACCTTCCTATTGACGATGAAAAACAGAAATTGCATCGGAATTAACTACAAATGGCACAATGCCGACTTAAGTACAAGAAGACTGACTCTTCTTACTGTCTATGTTTCAACCATTCCTGTGACACTAGTTATAGATTCCGATGCTTCGCTTCAGGTTTCCTGCATCCCTCTGACCTTCTTATTGCCGGTGAAACACAGACAATGCATCGGAATTAAATACGAAATGCACAATGCCAACTTCAGTACAAGAAGATTGACTCTTCTTACTGACTATGTTTTGAACCATTCCTGTGACACTAGTTATAGATTCCGATGCTTCACTTCAGGATTACTGTATCCCTCTGACTTTCTTATTGATGATGAAACATGGAAATTGCATCGGAATAAGATACAAAAGGCACAATGCCGACTTAAGTACAAGAAGACTGACTCTTCTTACTGTCTATGTTTTGAACCATTCCTGTGACACTAGTTATAGATTCCGATGCTTTACTTCAGGTTTACTGTATCCCTTAGACATTTTTATTGACGATGAAACACAGAAATTGCGTCGGAATTAAATACAAAAGGCCAATGCCGACTAAAGTACACGAAAACTGACTCTTCTTACTGTCTATGGTTTGAACCAATCCTGTGACACAAGTTATAGATTCCGATGCTTCACTTCGGGTTTACTGTATCCCACTGACCTTCTTATTGACGATGAAACACAGAAATTGCATCGGAATTAAATTCAAAAGGCACTATGCCGACTTAAGGACAAGAAGACTGACTCTTCATACTGACTATGCTTTGAACCATTCCTGTGACACTAGTCATAGATTCCGATGCTTCACTTCAGGTTTATTGTATCCTCTGACCTTCCTATTGACGACGAAACACAGAAATTGCATCGGAATTAAATACAAAAGGTACAATGCCGACTTAAGTACAAGAAGACTGACTCCTCTTACTGTCTATGATTTGAACCATTCCTGTGACACTAGTTTTAGATTCCGATGCTTCATTCCAGGTTTACTGTATCCCTTGGACCTTCTTATTGACGATGAAACACAGAAATTGCATCGGAATTAAATAGAAAAGTCACAATGCCGTCTTAAGTACATGAAGACTGACTCTTCTTACTGACTATGTTTTGAACCATTCCTGTGACACTAGTTATAGATTCCGATGCTTCACTTCAGGTTTACTGTATACCTTGGACCATCTTATTGATGATGAAACACAGAAATTGCACCGGATTTAAATACAAAATTCACAATGCCGACTTAAGTACAAGAAGACTGACTCTTCCTACTGACTATGTTTTGAATCATTCCTGTGACACTAGTTTTGGATTCCGATGCTTCACTTCAGGTTTACTGTATCCCACTGACCTTCTTATTGCCGGTGAAACACAGAAATTGTATCGGAATTAAATACGAGTGGCACAATGCCAACATATGTACAAGAAGACTGACTCTTCTTACTGACTATGTTTTGAACGATTCCTGTGACACTAGTAATAGATTCCGATGCTTCACTTCAGGTTTACTGTATCCCTCTGACCTTCTTATTAACGATGAAACACAGAAATTGCATCCGAATTAAATAGATAAGGCACAATGCCGACTTAAGTACAGGAAGGCTGACCCTTCCTACTGTCTATGTATTGAACCATTCCTATGACACTAGTTGTACATTCCGATGCTTCACTTCAGGTTCACTGTATTCCTTGGACCTTCTTATTGACGATGAAACACAGAAATCTCATCGGAATTAAATAGAAAAGGCACAATGAAGACTTAAGTACAAAAAGACTGACTCTTCTTACTGACTATGTTTTGAACCATTCCTGTGACGCTAGTTATTGATTATAATTCTTCACTTCAGGTTTACTGTATCCCTTGGACCTTCTCATTGACGATGAAACACAGAAATTGCGTCGGAATTAAATACAAAAGGCACAATGCCGACTTAAGGACAAGAAGACTGACTGTTCTTACTGACTATGTTTGAACCATTCCTGTGACACTAGTTATAGATTCCGATGCTTCACTTTAGGTTTACTGTATCCCTTGGACCTTCTTATTGACGATGAAACACAGAAATTGCATCGGAATTAAATAGAAAAGGCACAATTACGACTTAAGGACAAAAAGACTGACTCTTCTTACTGACAATGTTTGAACCATTCCTGTGACACTAGTTATAGATTCCGATGCTTCACTTCAGGTTAACTGCATCCCGTGGACCTTCTTATTGACGATGAAACACAGAAATTGCATCGGAATTAAATACAAAAAGCACAATGCCGGCTTCAGTACAAGACGTCTGACCCTTCTTACTGTCTATGTCTTGAACCATTACTGTGACACTAGTTATAGATTCCGATGCTTCACTCCAGGTTTACAGTATCCCTTGGACCTTCTTATTGACGATGAAACACAGAAATTGCGTCGGAATTAAATACAAAAGGCAAATGCCGACTAAAGTACACGAAGACTGACACTTCTTACTGTCTATGATTTGAACCATTCCTGTGACACAAGTTATAGATTCCGATGCTACACTCCAGGTTTACTGTATCTCTTGGATCTTCTCATTGACGATGAAACACAGAAATTGCATCGGATTTAAATACAAAAGGCACAATGCCGACTTAAGGACAAGAAGACTAACTGTTCTTACTGACTATGTTTTGAAACATTCCTGTGACACTAGTTATAGATTCCGATGCTTCACTTCAGGTTTATTGTATCCCTCTGACCTTCCTGTTGACGACGAAACACAGAAATTGCATCGGAATTAAATAGAAAAGTCACAATGCCGTCTTAAGTACAAGAAGACTGTCTCCTCTTACTGACTATATTTTGAACCATTCCTGTGACACTAGTTATAGATTCCGATGCTTCACTTCAGGTTTACTGTATACCTTGGACCTTCTTATTGACGATGAAACACAGAAATTGCATCGGATTTAAATACAAAAGGCACAGTGCCGACTTAAGTACAAGAAGGCTGACTCTTCCTACTGTCTATGTTTTGAATCATTCCTGTGACACTAGTTTTGGATTCCGATGCTTCACTTCAGGTTTACTGTATCCCACTGACCTTCTTATTGACGATGAAACACAGAAATTGCATCGGAATTAAATACAAAAGGCACAATGCCGACTTAAGGACAAGAAGACGGACTCTTCATACTGACAATGTTTTGAACCATTCCTGTGACACTAGTTATAGATTCCGATGCTTCACTTCAGGTTTACTGTATCCCTCTGACCTTCTTATTGACGATGACACACAGAAATTGCATCGGAAATAAATACAAAAGGCACAACGCCGACTTAAGTACAAGACGTCTGACTCTTCTTACTGTCTATGTTTTAAACCATTACTGTGACACTAGTTATCGATTCCGATGCTTCACTATTGGTTTACAGTATCCCTTGGACCCTCTTATTGACGATGAAACACAGAAATTGCATCGGAATTAAATACAAGAGGCACAATGCCGATTTAAGGACAAGAGGACTGACTCTTCTCACTGTCTATGTTTGAACCATTCGTGTGACACTAGTTATAGATTCCGATGCTTCACTTCAGGTTTTATGTATCCCTTTTTACTTTCTTATTGCCGGTGAAACACAGAAATTGTATCGGTATTAAATACGAATGGCACAATGCCAACTTATGTACAAGAAGACTGACTCTTCTTACTGACTATGTTTTGAACGATTCCTGTGACACTAGTTATAGATTCCGATGCTTCACTTCAGGTTTACTGTATCCCTCTGACCTTCTTATTGACGATGAAACACAGAAATTGCATCGAAATTAAATAGAAAAGTTACACTGCCGTCTTAAGTACATGAAGACTGACTCTTCTTACTGACTATGTTTTGAACCATTCCTGTGACACTAGTTATAGATTCCGATGCTTCACTTCACGTTTACTGTATACCTTGGACCATCTTATTGACGATGAAACACAGAAATTGCATCGGATTTAAAAAAAAAAAAAACTCACAATGCCGACTTAAGTACAAGAAGACTGACTCTTCCTACTGACTATGATTTGAATCATTCCTGTGACACTAGTTTTGGATTCCGATGCTTCACTTCAGGTTTACTGTATCCCACTGACCTTCTTATTGACGATGAAACTCAGAAATTGCATCGGAATTAATTACAAAAGGCACATTGCCGACTTAAGGACAAGAAGACTGACTCTTCATACTGACTATGTTTTGAACCATTCCTGTGACACTAGTTATAGATTCCGATGCTTCACTTCAGGTTTACTGTTTTCCTCTGACCTTCCTATTGACGATGAAACACAGAAATTGCATCGGAATTAAATACAAAAGGCACAATGACAACTTAAGTACAAGAAGACTGACTCTTCTACTGTCTATGTTTTGCACCATTTCTGTGACACTAGTTATAGTGTCCGATGCTTCACTTCAGGTTTACTGTATCCCTTGGGCCTTCTTATTGACCATGAATCACCGAAATTGCATCGGAATTAATTACAAAAGGCACAATGCCGACTTAAGTACAAGAAGACTGACTCTTCTTACTGTCTATATTTTGAACCATTCCAGTGACACTAGTTGTAGATTCCGATGCTTCACTCCAGGTTTACTGTATCCCTTGGACCTTGTTATTGACGATGAAACACAGAAATTGCATCGGAATTAAACAGAAAAGGCACCCATGAAGACTTAAGTACAAGAAGACTGACTCTTCTTACTGACTATGTTTTGAACCATTCCTGTGACACTAGTAATAGATTATAATGCTTCACTTCATGTTTACTGTATCCCTTGTTTTGAACTATTCCTGTGACACTAGTTATAGATTCCGATTCTTCACTTCAGGTTTTCTGTATCCCTTTGACCTTCTTATTGCCGGTGAAACACAGAAATTGTATCGGAATTAAATACAAAAGGCACAATGCCAACTTATGTACAAGAAGACTGACTCTTCTTACAGACTATGTTTTGAACGATTCCTGTGACACTAGTTATAGATTCCGATGCTTCACTTCAGGTGTACTGTATCCCTCTGACCTTCTTATTGACGATGAAACACAGAAACTGCATCGGAATTAAATAGAAAAGGCACAATTCCGACTTAAGTACAAGAAGGCTGACCCTTGTTACTGTCTATGTTTTGAACCATTCCTATGACACTAGTTGTACATTCCAATGCTTCACTTCAGGTTCACTGTATCCCTTGGACCTTCTTATTGACGATGAAACACAGAAATTGCATCAGAATTAAATACAAAAGGCACAATGCCGACTTAAGGACAAGAAGACTGACTCTTCTTATTGACTATGATTTGAACCATTCCTGTGACACTAGCTATAGATTACGATGCTTCACATCTGGTATACTGTATCCCTCAGACCTTCTTATTGACGATGAAACACAGAAATTGCATCGGAATTAAATACAAAAGGCACAATGCCGACTTAAGTACAAGATGCTTGACTCTTCCTACTGTCTATGTTGTGAACCATTCCATTGACACTAGTAATAGGTTCCGATGCTTCACTCCAGGTTTACTGTATCCCTTGGACCTGCTTATTGACGATGAAACACAGAAATTGCATCGGAATTAAATAGAAAAGGCACAATGAAGACTTAAGTACAAGAAGACTGACTCTACTTACTGACTATGTTTTGAACCATTCCTGTGACACTAGTTATAGATTATAATGCTTCACCTCAGGTTTACTGTATCCCTTGGACCTTCTTATTGACGATGAAACACAGAAATTGCGTCGGAATTAAATACAAAAGGCAGAATGCCGACCTAAGGACAAGAAGACTGACTGTTCTTACTGACTATGTTTGAACCATTCCTGTGACACTAGTTATAGATTCCGATGCTTCACTTCAGGTTTATTGTATCCCTCTGACCTTCTTATTGACGATGAAACATAGAAATTGCATCGGAATTAAATAGAAAAGGCAAAATGTCGACTTAAGTACAAGAAGACTGACTCTTCTTACTGTCTATGTTTTGAACCAATCCTGTGACACTAGTTATAGATTCCGATGCTTCCCTCCAGGTTTACTGTATCCCTTGGACCTTCTTATTGACGATGAAACACAGAAATTGCATCGGAATTAAATAGAAAAGGCACAATTCGACTTAAGTACAAGAAGTCTGACTCTTCTTACTAACTATGTTTTGAACCATTCCTGTGACACTAGTTATAGATTCCGGTGCTTCACTTCAGGTTTACTGTATACCTTGGACCTTCTTATTGACGATGAAACACAGAAATTGCATCGGAATTAAATACGAAAGGCACAGTGCCGACATAAATACAAGAAGACTACTCTTCTTACAGACTATGTTTTGAACCATTCCTGTGACACTTGTTATAGATTCCGATACTTCAGGTTTACTGTATACCTTGGACATTCTTATTGACGATGAAACACAGAAATTACATCGGAATTAAATACAAAATGCACAATTCCGACTTAAGTACAATAAGACTGACCCTTCCTACTGTCTAAGTTTTGAATCATTCCTGTGACACTAGTTTTGGATTCTGATGCTTCACTTCAGGTTTACTGTATCCCTCTGACCTTCTTATTGACGATGAAACACAGAAATTGCATCGGAATGAAATACAAAATGCACAATGCCGACTTAAGTACAAGAAGACTGACTCTTCCTACTGTCTAAGTTTTCAACCATTCCTGTGACACTAGTTATAGATTCCGATGCTTCACTTTAGGTGTACTATATCCCTCTGACCATATTTCCGATGAAACTCAGATTTTGCATCGGAATTAAATACAAAAGGCACAATGCCACCTTAAGGACAACAAGACTGGATCTTCTTACTGACTATGCTTTGAACCATTCCTGTGACACTAGTTATAGATTCCGATGCTTCGCTTGAGGTTTACTGTTTCCCTTGGACCTCCTTATTGACGATGAAACACAGAAATTGCATCGGAATTAAATACAAAAGAAACAATGCCGACTTAAGTACAAGAAGACTGACTCTTCTACTGTCTATGTTTTGAACCTTTTCTGTGACACTATTTATAGAGTCCGATGCTTCACTGCAGGTTTACTGTATCCCTTGGGCCTTCTTAATGCCGGTGAAACACAGAAATTGCATCGGAATTAAATACGAAATGCACAATGCCGACTTAAGTACAAGAAGACTCACTCTTCTTACTGACTATGATTTGAACCATTCCTGTGACACTAGTTATAGATTCCGATGCTTCACTTCAGGATTACTGTGTCCCTCTGACCTTCTTATTGATGATGAAACACAGAAATTGCATCGGAATAAGATACAAAAGGCACAGTGCCGACTTAAGTACAAGAAGACTGACTCTTCTTACTGACTATGTTTGAACCATTCCTGTGACACTAGTTATAGATTCCGATGCTTCACTTCAGGTTTATTGTATCCCTCTGACCTTCTTATTGACGATGAAACACAGAAATTGCATCGGAATTACATAGAAAAGCACAATGTCGACTTAAGTACAAGAAGACTGACTCTTCTTACTGTCTATGTTTTGAACCATTCCTGTGACACTAGTTATAGATTCCGATGCTTCACATCAGGTTTACTGTATACCTTGGACCTTCTTATGGCAATGAAACACAGAAATTGCATTGGAATTGAATACAAAAGGCGCAGTGCCGACTTAAATAAAAGAAGACTGACTCTTCTTACAAACTATGTTTTGAACTATTCCTGTGACACTAGTTTTGGATTCCGATGCTTCACTTCAGGTTTACTGTATCCCTGTGGCCTTCTTATTGACGATGAAACACAGAAATTGCATCGGAATTAAATACAAAATGCACAGCGCCGACTAAAATACAAGAAGACTCACTCTTCTTACTGACTATGTTTTGAACCATTCCTGTGACACTTGTTATAGATTCCGATGCTTCACTTCAGGTTTACTGTATACCTTGGACCTTCTTATTGACGATGAAACACAGACATTGCATCGGAATTAAATACAAAATGCACAATTCCGACTTAAGTACAATAAGACTGACCCTTCCTACTGTCTATGTTTTGAATCATTCCTGTGACACTAGTTTTGGATTCCGATGCTTCACTTCAGGTTTACTGTATCCCTCTGACCTTCTTATTGACGATGAAACACAGAAATTGCATTGAAATGAAATACAAAAGGCACAATGCCGACTTAAGTACAAGAAGACTGACTCTTCTTACTAACTATGTTTTGAACCATTCCTGTGACACTAGTTATAGATTCCGATGCTTCACTTCCGGTTTACTGTATACCTTGGACCTTCTTATGGCAATGAAACACAGAAATTGCATTGGAATTGAATACAAAAGGCACAGTGCCGACTTGAATACAAGAAGACTGACTCTTCTTACTGACTATGTTTTGAACCATTCCTGTGACACTAGTTTTGGATTCCGATGCTTCACTTCAGGTTTACAGTATCCCTCTGACCTTATAGACGATGAAACACAGAAATTGCAATGGAATGAAATACAAAAGGCACAATGCCGACTTAAGTACAAGAAGACTGACTCTTCCTACTGTCTATGTTTGAACCATTCCTGTGACACTAGTTATAGATTCCGATGCTTCACTTCAGGTTTACTGTATCCCTCTGGCCGTATTGCCGATGAAACTCAGAAATTTCATCGGAATTAAATACAAAAGGCACAATGCCGACTTAAGGACAAGAAGACTGACTGTTCTTACTGACTATGTTTGAACCATTCCTGTGACACTAGTTATAGATTCCGATGCTTCACTTCAGGTTTATTGTATCCCTCTGACCTTCTTATTGACGATGAAACACAGAAATTGCATCGGAATTAAACACAAAAGGCACAGTGCCGACTTAAAACAAGAAGACTGACTCTTCTTACTGACTATGTTTTGAACCATTCCTGTGACACTTGTTATAGATTCCGGTGCTTCACTTCAGGTTTACTGTATACCTTGGACCTTCTTATTGACGATGAAACACAGAAATTGCATCGGAATTAAATACAAAATGCACAATTCCGACTTAAGTACAATAAGACTGACCCTTCCTACTGTCTATGTTTTGAATCATTCCTGCGACACTAGTTTTGGATTCCGATGCTTCACTTCAGGTTTACTGTATCCCTCTGACCTTCTTATTGACGATGAAACACAGACATTGCATCGGAATGAAATACAAAAGGCACAATGCCGACTTAAGTACAAGAAGACTGACTCTTCCTACTGTCTACGTTTTGAACCATTCCTGTGACACTAGTTATAGATTCCAATGCTTCACTTTAGGTGTACTGTATCCCTCTGACCGTATTGCCGATGAAACTCAGAAATTGCATCGGAATTAAATTCAAAAGGCACAATGCCACCTTAAGGACAACAAGACTGACTCCTCTTTCTGACTATGCTTTGAACCATTCCTGTGACACTAGTTATAGATTCCGATGCTTCACTTGAGGTTTACTGTTTCCCTTGGACCTTCTTATTGACGATGAAACGCAGAAATTGCATCGGAATTAAATACAAAAGAAACAATGAAGTCTTAAGTACAAGAAGACTGACTCTTCTACTGTCTATGTTTTGAACCTTTTCTGTGACACTATTTATAGAGTCCGATGATTCACTTTAGGTTTACTGTATCCCTTGGGCCTTCTTAATGCCGGTGAAACACAGAAATTGCATCGGAATTAAATACGAAATGCACAATGCCAACTTAAGTACAAGAGGATTGACCCTTCTTACTGACTATGTTTTGAACCATTCCTGTGACACTAGTTATAGATTCCGATGCTTCACTTCAGGACTACTGCATCCCTCTGACCATCTTATTGATGATGAAACACAGAAATTGCATCGGAATAAGATACAAAAGGCACAATGCCGACTTAAGTACAAGAAGACTGACTCTTCTTACTGACTATGTTTGAACCATTCCTGTGACACTAGTTATAGATTCCGATGCTTCACTTCAGGTTTATTGTATCCCTCTGACCTTCTTATTGACGATGAAACACAGAAATTGCATCGGAATTACATAGAAAAGGCACAATGTCGACTTAAGTACAAGAAGACTGACTCTTCTTCCTGTCTATGTTTTGAACCATTCCTGTGACACTAGTTATAGATTCCGATGCTTCACCTCAGGTTTACTGCATACCTTGGACCTTCTTATGGCAATGAAACACAGAAATTGCATTGGAATTGAATACAAAAGGCACAGTGCCGACTTAAATACAAGAAGACTGACTCTTCCTACTGTCTATGTTTTGAACCATTTCTGTGACACTAGTTATAGATTCCGATGCTTCACTTCAGGTGTACTGTATCCCTCTGACCGTATTGCCCATGAAACTCAGAAATTGCATCGGAAGTAAATTCAAAAGGCACAATGCCACCTTAAGGACAACAAGACTGACTCCTCTTTGTGACTATGCTTTGAACCATTCCTGTGACACTAGTTATAGATTCCGATGCTTCACTTGAGGTTTACTGTTTCCCTTGGACCTTCTTATTGCCGATGAAACTCAGAAATTTCATCGGAATTAAATACAAAAGCACAATGCCGACTTAAGGACAAGAAGACTGACTGTTCTTACTGACTATGTTTGAACCATTCCTGTGACACTAGTTATAGATTCCGATGCTTCCCTTCAGGTTTACTGTATACCTTGGACCTTCTTATTGACGATGAAACACAGAAATTGCATCGGAATTAAACACAAAAGGCACAGTGCCGACTTAAATACAAGAAGACTGACTCTTCTTACTGACTATGTTTTGAACCATTCCTGTGACACTTGTTATAGATTCCGATGCTTCACTTCAGGTTTACTGTATACCTTGGACCTTCTTATTGACGATGAAACACAGAAATTGCATCGGAATTAAATACAAGATGCACAATTCCGACTTAAGTACAATAAGACTGACCCTTCCTACTGTCTATGTTTTGAATCATTCCTGTGACACTAGTTTTGGATTCCGATGCTTCACTTCAGGTTTACTGTATCCCTCTGACCTTCTTATTGACGATGAAACACAGACATTGCATCGGAATGAAATACAAAAGGCACAATGCCGACTTAAGTACAAGAAAACTGACTCTTCCTACTGTCTACGTTTTGAACCATTCCTGTGACACTAGTTATAGATTCCGATGCTTCACTTTAGGTGTACTGTATCCCTCTGACCGTATTGCCGATGAAACTCAGAAATTGCATCGGAATTAAATTCAAAAGGCACAATGCCACCTTAAGGACAACAAGACTGACTCCTCTTTCTGACTTTGCTTTGAACCATTCCTGTGACACTAGTTATAGATTCCGATGCTTCACTTGAGGTTTACTGTTTCCCTTGGACCTTCTTATTGACGATGAAACGGAGAAATTGCATCGGAATTAAATACAAAAGAAACAATGAAGTCTTAAGTACAAGAAGACTGACTCTTCTACTGTCTATGTTTTGAATCTTTTCTGTGACACTATTTATAGTGTCCGATGATTCACTTTAGGTTTACAGTATCCCTTGGGCCTTCTTAATGCCGGTGAAACACAGAAATTGCATCGGAATTAAATACGAAATGCACAATGCCAACTTACGTACAAGAAGATTGACTCTTCTTACTGACTATGCTTTGAACCATTCCTGTGACACTAGTTATAGATTCCGATGCTTCACTTCAGGACTACTGCATCCCTATGACCTTCTTATTGATGATGAAACACAGAAATTGCATCGGAATAAGATACAAAAGGCACAATGAAGACTTAAGTACAAGAAGACTGACTCTTCTTACTGACTATGTTTGAACCATTCCTGTGACACTAGTTATAGATTCCGATGCTTCACTTCAGGTTTATTGTATCCCTGTGACCTTCTTATTGACGATGAAACACAGAAATTGCATCGGAATTACATAGAAAAGGCACAATGTCGACTTAAGTACAAGAAGACCGACTCTTCCTACTGTCTATGTTTTGAACCATTCCTGTGACACCAGTTATAGATTCCGATGCTTTACTTTAGGTGTACTGTATCCCTCTGACCGTATTGCCGATGAAACTCAGAAATTGCATCGGAATTAAATACAAAAGGCACAATGCCACCTTAAGGACAACAAGACTGACTCTTCTTACTGACTATGCTTTGAACCATTCCTGTGACACTAGTTATTGATTCCGATGCTTCACTTGAGGTTTACTGTTTCCCTTGGCCCTTCTTATTGACGATGAAACACAGAAATTGCGTCGGAATTAAATACAAAAAAAAACAATGCCGACTAAGTACAAGAAGACTGACTCTTCTACTGTCTATGTTTTGAACCTTTTCTGTGACACTATTTATAGAGTCCGATGCTTCACTTCAGGTTTACTGTATCCCTTGGGCCTTCTTAATGCAGGTGAAACACAGAAATTGCATCGGAATTAAATACGAAATGCACAATGCCAACTTAAGTACAAGAAGACTGACTCTTCTTACTGACTATGTTTGAACCATTCCTGTGACACTACTTATAGATTCCGATGCTTCACTCCAGGTTTACTGTATCCCTTGGACCTTCTTATTGACGATGAAACACAGAAATTGCATCGGAATTAAATAGAAAAGGCACAATGCCGACTTAAGTACAAGAAGACTGACTCTTCTTACTAACTATGTTTTGAACCATTCCTGTGACACTAGTTATAGATTCCGATGCTTCACTTCCGGTTTACTGTATACCTTGGACCTTCTTATGGCAATGAAACACAGAAATTGCATTGGAATTGAATACAAAAGGCACAGTGCCGACTTGAATACAAGAAGACTGACTCTTCTTACTGACTATGTTTTGAACCATTCCTGTGACACTAGTTTTGGATTCCGATGCTTCACTTCAGGTTTACAGTATCCCTCTGACCTTATAGACGATGAAACACAGAAATTGCATCGGAATGAAATACAAAAGGCACAATGCCGACTTAAGTACAAGAAGACTGACTCTTCCTACTGTCTATGTTTTGAACCATTCCTGTGACACTAGTTATAGATTCCGATGCTTCACTTCAGGTTTACTGTATCCCTCTGGCCGTATTGCCGATGAAACTCAGAAATTTCTTCGGAATTAAATACAAAAGGCACAATTCCGACTTAAGGACAAGAAGACTGACTGTTCTTACTGACTATGTTTGAACCATTCCTGTGACACTAGTTATAGATTCCGATGCTTCACTTCAGGTTTATTGTATCTTTCTGACCTTCTTATTGACGATGAAACACAGAAATTGCATCGGAATTAAATAGAAAAGGCAAAACGTCGACTTAAGTACAAGAAGACTGACTCTTCTTACTGTCTATGTTTTGAACCATTCCTGTGACACTAGTTATAGATTCCGATGCTTCACTCCAGGGGTACTGTATCCCTTGGTCCTTCTTATTGACGATGAAACACAGAAATTGCATCGGAATTCAATAGAAAAGGCACCATGCCGACTTAAGTACAAGAAGCCTGACTCTTCTTACTAACTATGTTTTGAACCATTCCTGTGACACTAGTTATAGATTCCGATGCTTCCCTTCAGGTTTACTGTATACCTTGGACATTCTTATTGACGATGAAACACAGAAATTGCATCGGAATTAAATACAAATGGCACAGTGCCGACTTAAATACAAGAAGACTGACTCTTCTTACTGACTATGTTTTGAACCATTCCTGTGACACTTGTTATAGATTCCGATGCTTCACTTCAGGTTTACTGTATACCTTGGACCTTCTTATTGACGATGAAACACAGAAATTGCATCGGAATTAAATACAAAATGCACGATTCCGACTTAAGTACAATAAGACTGACTCTTCTTACTGACTATGTTTGAACCATTCCTGTGACACTAGTTATAGATTCCTATGCTTCACTTCAGGTTTACTGTATCCCTCTGGCCGTATTGCCGATGAAACTCAGAAATTTCATCGGAATTAAATACAAAAGGCACAATTCCGACTTAACGACAAGAAGACTGACTGTTCTTACTGACTATGTTTGAACCATTCCTGTGACACTAGTTATAGATTCCGATGCTTCACTTCAGGTTTATTGTATCCCTCTGACCTTCTTATTGACGATGAAACACAGAAATATCATCGGAATTAAATAGAAAAGGCAAAACGTCGACTTAAGTACAAGAAGACTGACCCTTCCTACTGTCTATGTTTAGAATCATTCCTGCGACACTAGGTTTGGATTCCGATGCTTCACTTCAGTTTTACTGTATGCCTCTGACCTTCTTATTGACGATGAAACACAGACATTGCATCGGAATGAAATACAAAAGGCACAATGCCGACTTAAGTACAAGAAGACTGACTCTTCCTACTGTCTACGTTTTGAACCATTCCTGTGACACTAGTTATAGATTCCAATGCTTCACTTTAGGTGTACTGTATCCCTCTGACCGTATTGCCGATGGAACTCAGAAATTGCATCGGAATTAAATTCAAAAGGCACAATGCCACCTTAAGGACAACAAGACTGACTCCTCTTTCTGACTATGCTTTGAACCATTCCTGTGACACTAGTTATAGATTCCGATGCTTCACTTGAGGTTTACTGTTTCCCTTGGACCTTCTTATTGACGATGAAACGCAGAAATTGCATCGGAATTAAATACAAAAGAAACAATGAAGTCTTAAGTACAAGAAGACTGACTCTTCTACTGTCTATGTTTTGAACCTTTTCTGTGACACTATTTATAGAGTCCGATGATTCACTTTAGGTTTACTGTATCCATTGGGCCTTCTTAATGCCGGTGAAACACAGAAATTGCATCGGAATTAAATACGAAATGCACAATGCCAACGTAAGTACAAGAGGATTGACTCTTCTTACTGACTATGTTTTGAACCATTCCTGTGACACTAGTTATAGATTCCGATGCTTCACGTCAGGACTACTGCATCCCTCTGACCTTCTTATTGATGATGAAACACAGAAATTGCATCGGAATAAGATACAAAAGGCACAATGCCGACTTAAGTACAAGAAGACTGACTCTTCTTACTGACTATGTTTGAACCATTCCTGTGACACTAGTTATAGATTCCGATGCTTCACTTCAGGTTTATTGTATCCCTCTGACCTTCTTATTGACGATGAAACACAGAAATTGCATCGGAATTACATAGAAAGGGCACAATGTCGACTTAAGTAGAAGAAGACTGGCTCTTCTTACTGTCTATGTTTTGAACCATTCCTGTGACACTAGTTATAGATTCCGATGCTTCACCTCAGGTTTACTGCATACCTTGGACCTTCTTATGGCAATGAAACACAGAAATTGCATTGGAATTGAATACAAAAGGCACAGTGCCGACTTAAATACAAGAAGACTGACTCTTCCTACTGTCTATGTTTTGAACCATTTCTGTGACACTAGTTATAGATTCCGATGCTTCACTTCAGGTGTACTGTATCCCTCTGACCGTATTGCCCATGAAACTCAGAAATTGCATCGGAATTAAATTCAAAAGGCACAATGCCACCTTAAGGACAACAAGACTGACTCCTCTTTCTGACTATGCTTTGAACCATTCCTGTGACACTAGTTATAGATTCCGATGCTTCACTTGAGGTTTACTGTTTCCCTTGGACCTTCTTATTGCCGATGAAACTCAGAAATTTCATCGGAATTAAATACAAAAGCACAATGCCGACTTAAGGACAAGAAGACTGACTGTTCTTACTGACTATGTTTGAACCATTCCTGTGACACTAGTTATAGATTCCGATGCTTCCCTTCAGGTTTACTGTATACCTTGGACCTTCTTATTGACGATGAAACACGGAAATTGCATCGGAATTAAACACAAAAGGCACAGTGCCGACTTAAATACAAGAAGACTGACTCCTCTTACTGACTATGTTTTGAACCATTCCTGTGACAGTTGTTATAGATTCCGATGCTTCACTTCAGGTTTACTGTATACCTTCGACCTTCTTATTGACGATGAAACACAGAAATTGCATCGGAATTAAATACAAGATGCACAATTCCGACTTAAGTACAATAAGACTGACCCTTCCTACTGTCTATGTTTTGAATCATTCCTGTGACACTAGTTTTGGATTCCGATGCTTCACTTCAGGTTTACTGTATCCCTCTGACCTTCTTATTGACGATGAAACACAGACATTGCATCGGAATGAAATACAAAAGGCACAATGCCGACTTAAGTACAAGAAAACTGACTCTTCCTACTGTCTACGTTTTGAACCATTCCTGTGACACTAGTTATAGATTCCGATGCTTCACTTTAGGTGTACTGTATCCCTCTGACCGTATTGCTGATGAAACTCAGAAATTTCATCGGAATTAAATACAAAAGGCACAATTCCGACTTAACGACAAGAAGACTGACTGTTCTTACTGACTATGTTTGAACCATTCCTGTGACACTAGTTATAGATTCCGATTCTTCACTTCAGGTTTATTGTATCCCTCTGACCTTCTTATTGACGATGAAACACAGAAATTGCATCGGAATTAAATAGAAAAGGCAAAACGTCGACTTAAGTACAAGAAGACTGACTCTTCTTACTGTCTATGTTTTGAACCATTCCTGTGACACTAGTTATAGATTCCGATGCTTCACTCCAGGGGCACTGTATCCCTTGGTCCTTCTTATTGACGATGAAACACAGAAATTGCATCGGAATTCAATAGAAAAGGCATAATGCCGACTTAAGTACAAGAAGCCTGACTCTTCTTACTGTCTATGTTTTGAACCATTCCTGTGACACTAGTTATAGATTCCGATGCTTCACCTCAGGTTTACTGCATACCTTGGACCTTCTTATGGCAATGAAACACAGAAATTGCATTGGAATTGAATACAAAAGGCACAGTGCCGACTTAAATACAAGAAGACTTACTCTTCCTACTGTCTATGTTTTGAACCATTTCTGTGACACTAGTTATAGATTCCGATGCTTCACTTCAGGTTTACTATATCCCTCTGACCGTATTGCCGATGAAACTCAGAATTTGCATCGGAATTAAATACAAAAGGCACAATGCCGACTTGGGGACAAGAAGACTGACTCTTCTTACTGACTATGTTTTGAACCATTCCTGTGACACTAGTTATAGATTCCGATGCTTCACTTGAGGTTTACTGTTTCTCTTGGACCTTCTTATTGACGATGAAACACAGAAATTGCATTGGAATGAAATACAAAAGAAACAATGCCGACTTAAGTACAAGAAGAGTGACTCTTTTACTGTCTATGTTTTAAACCTTTTCTGTGACACTATTTATGGAGTCCGATGCTTCACTTCAAGTTTACTGTATCCCTTGGGCCTTCTTAATGCCGGTGAAACACAGAAATAGCATCGGAATTAAATACGAAATGCACAATGCCAACTCAAGTACAAGAAGATTGACTCTTCTTACTGACTATGTTTTGAACCATTCCTGTGACACTAGTTATAGATTCCGATTCTTCACTTCAGGATTACTGTATCCCTCTGACCTTCTTATTGGTGATGAAACACAGAAATTGCATCGGAATTAAATACAAAAGGCACAGTGCCGACGTAAATACAAGAAGACTGACTCTTCTTACTGACTATGTTTTGAACCATTCCTGTGACACTTGTTATAGATTCCGATGCTTCACTTCAGGTTTACTGTATACCTTGGACCTTCTTATTGACGATGAAACACAGAAATTGCATCGGAACTAAATACAAAATGCACAATTCCGACTTAAGTACAATAAGACTGACCCTTCCTACTGTCTATGTTTTGAATCATTCCTGTGACACTAGTTTTGGATTCCGATGCTTCACTTCAGGTTTACTGTATCCCTCTGACCTTCTTATTGACGATGAAACACAGACATTGCATCGGAATGAAATACAAAAGGCACAATGCAGACTTAAGTACAAGAAGACTGACTCTTCCTACTGTCTACGTTTTGAACCATTCCTGTGGCACTAGTTATAGATTCCGATGCTTCACTTTAGGTGTACTGTATCCCTCTGACCGTATTGCCGATGAAACTCAGAAATTGCATCGGAATTAAATTCAAAAGGCACAATGCCACCTTAAGGACAACAACACTGACTCCTCTTTCTGACTATGCTTTGAACCATTCCTGTGACACTATTTATAGAGTCCGATGATTCACTTTAGGTTTACTGTATCCCTTGGGCCTTCTTAATGCCGGTGAAACACAGAAATTGCATCGGAATTAAATACGAAATGCACAATGCCAACTTAAGTACAAGAAGATTGACTCTTCTTACTGACTACGTTTTGAACCATTCCTGTGACACTAGTTATAGATTCCGATGCTTCACTTCAGGACTACTGCATCCCTCTGACCTTCTTATTGATGATGAAACACAGAAATTGCATCGGAATAAGATACAAAAGGCACAATGCCGACTTAAGTACAAGAAGACTGACTCTTCTTACTGACTATGTTTGAACCATTCCTGTGACACTAGTTATAGATTCCGATGCTTCACTTCAGGTTTATTGTATCCCTCTGACCTTCTTATTGACGATGAAACACAGAAATTGCATCGGAATTACATAGAAAAGGCACAATGTCGACTTAAGTACAAGAAGACTGACTCTTCTTACTGTCTATGTTTTGAACCATTCCTGTGACACTAGTTATAGATTCCGATGCTTCACCTCAGGTTTACTGCATACCTTGGACCTTCGTATGGCAATGAAACACAGAAATTGCATTGGAATTGAATACAAAAGGCACAGTGCCGACTTAAATACAAGAAGACTGACTCTTCCTACTGTCTATGTTTTGAACCATTTCTGTGACACTAGTTATAGATTCCGATGCTTCACTTCAGGAGTACTGTATCCCTCTGACCGTATTGCCCATGAAACACAGAAATTGCATCGGAATTAAATTCAAAAGGCACAATGCCACCTTAAGGACAAGAAGACTGACTCCTCTTTCTGACTATGCTTTGAACCATTCCTGTGACACTAGTTATAGATTCCGATGCTTCACTTGAGGTTTACTGTTTCCCTTGGACCTTCTTATTGCAGATGAAACTCAGAAATTTCATCGGAATTAAATACAAAAGCAGAATGCCGACTTAAGGACAAGAAGACTGACTGTTCTTACTGACTATGTTTGAACCATTCCTGTGACACTAGTTATAGATTCCGATGCTTCACTTCAGGTTTATTGTATCCCTGTGGCCTTCTTATTGACGATGAAACACAGAAATTGCATCGCAATTAAATAGAAAAGGCAAAACGTCGACTTAAGTACAAGAAGACTGACTCTTCTTACTGTCTATGTTTTGAACCATTCCTGTGACACTAGTTATAGATTCCGATGCTTCACTCCAGGGGTACTGTATCCCTTGGTCCTTCTTATTGACGATGAAACACAGAAATTGCATCCGAATTAAATAGAAAAGGCACCATGCCGACATAAGTACAAGAAGCCTGACTCTTCTTACTAACTATGTTTAGAACCATTCCTGTGACACTAGTTATAGATTCCGATGCTTCCCTTCAGGTTTACTCTATACCTTGGACCTTCTTATTGACGATGAAACACAGAAATTGCATCGGAATTAAATACAAAAGGCACAGTGCCGACTTAAATACAAGAAGACTGACTCTTCTTACTGACTATGTTTTGAACCATTCCTGTGACACTTGTTATAGATTCCGATGCTTCACTTCAGGTTTACTGTATACCTTGGACCTTCTTATTGACGATGAAACACAGAAATTGCATCGGAATTAAATACAAAATGCAAAATTCCGACTTAAGTACAATAAGACTGACCCTTCCTACTGTCTATGTTTTCAATCATTCCTGTGACACTAGTTTTGGATTCCGATGCTTCACTTCAGGTTTACTGTATCCCTCTGACCTTATTATTGACGATGAAACACAGACATTGCATCGGAATGAAATACAAAAGGCACAATGCCGACTTAAGTACAAGAAAACTGACTCTTCCTACTGTCTACGTTTTGAACCATTCCTGTGACACTAGTTATAGATTCCGAAGCTTCACTTTAGGTGTACTGTATCCCTCTGACCGTATTGCCGATGAAACTCAGAAATTGCATCGGAATTAAATTCAAAAGGCACAATGCCACCTTAAGGACAACAAGACTGACTCCTCTTTCTGACTATGCTTTGAACCATTCCTGTGACACTAGTTATAGATTCCGATGCTTCACTTGAGGTTTACTGTTTCCCTTGGACCTTCTTATTGACGATGAAACGGAGAAATTGCATCGGAATTAAATACAAAAGAAACAATGAAGTCTTAAGTACAAGAAGACTGACTCTTCTACTGTCTATGATTTGAACCTTTTCTGTGACACTATTTATAGAGTCCGATGATTCACTTTAGGTTTACTGTATCCCTTGGGCCTTCTTAATGCCGGTGAAACACAGAAATTGCATCGGAATTAAATACGAAATGCACAATGCCAACTTAAGTACAAGAAGATTCACTCTTCTTACTGACTATGTTTTGAACCATTCCTGTGACACTAGTTATAGATTCCGATGCTTCACTTCAGGACTACTGCATCCCTCTGACCTTCTTATTGATGATGAAACACAGAAATTGCATCGGAATAAGATACAAAAGGCACAATGCCGACTTAAGTACAAGAAGACTGACTCTTCTTACGGACTATGTTTGAACCTTTCCTGTGACACTAGTTATAGATTCCGATGCTTCACTTCAGGTTTATTGTATCCCTCTGACCTTCTTATTGACGATGAAACACAGAAATTGCATCGGAATTACATAGAAAAAGCACAATGTCGACTTAAGTACAAGAAGACTGACTCTTCTTACTGTCTATGTTTTGAACCATTCCTGTGACACTAGTTATAGATTCCGATGCTTCACCTCAGGTTTACTGCATACCTTGGACCTTCTTATGGCAATGAAACACAGAAATTGCATTGGAATTGAATACAAAATGCACAGTGCCGACTTAAATACAAGAAGACTGACTCTTCCTACTGTCTATGTTTTGAACCATTTCTGTGACACTAGTTATAGATTCCGATGCTTCACTTCACGTTTACTGTATCCCTCTGACCGTATTGCCGATGAAACTCAGAAATTGCATCGGAATTAAATACAAAAGGCACAATGACGACTTGGGGACAAGAAGACTGACTCTTCTTACTGACTATGTTTTGAACCATTCCTGTGACACTAGTTATAGATTCCGATGCTTCACTTGAGGTTTACTGTTTTTCTTGGACCTTCTTATTGACGATGAAACACAGAAATTGCATTGGAATTAAATACAAAAGATACAATGCCGACTTAAGTACAAGAAGACTGACTCTTTTACTGTCTATGTTTTGAACCTTTTCTGTGACACTATTTATGGAGTCCGATGCTTCACTTCAAGTTTACTGTATCCCTTTTTCCTTCTTAATGCCGGTGAAACACAGAAATAGCATCGGAATTAAATACGAAATGCACAATGCCAACTTAAGTACAAGAAGATTGACTCTTCTTACTGACTATGTTTTGAACCATTCCTGTGACACTAGTTATAGATTCCGATTCTTCACTTCAGGATTACTGTATCCCTCTGACCTTCTTATTGATGATGAAACACAGAAATTGCATCGGAATAAGATGCAAAAGGCACAATGCCGACTGAAGTACAAGAAGACTGACTCTTCTTACTGTCTATGTTTTGAACCATTCCTGTGACACTAGTTATAGATTCCGATGCTTCACTTCAGGATTACTGTATCCCTTAGACCATCTTATCGACGATGAAACACAGAAATTGCATCGGAATTAAATACAAAAGGCAATTGCCGACTTAAGTACACGAAGACTGACTCTTCTTACTGTCTATGTTTTGAACCATTCCTGTGACACAAGTTATAGATTCCGATGCTACACTCCATGTTTACTGTATCCCTTGGACCTTCTCATTGACGATGAAACTCAGAAATTGCATCGGAATTAAATACAAAAGGCACAATGCGGACTTAAGGACAAGAAGGCTCACTCTTCTTACTGTCTATGAATTGAACCATTCCATTGACACTAGTAATAGATTCCGATGCTTTACTCCAGGTTTACTGTATCCCTTGGACCTTGTTATTGACGATGAGACACAAAAATTGCATCGGAATTAAATAGAAAAGGCACAATGCCGACTTATGTACAAGAAGACTGACTCTTCTTACTGTCTATGCTTTGAACCATTCCTGTGACACTAGTTATAGATTCCGATGCTTCACTTCAGGTTTACTGTATCCCTTGGACCTTCATATTGACGATGAAACACAGAAATTGCATGATAATTAAATACAAAAGGCAAAATGCAGACTTAAGTACACGAAGACTGACTTTTCTTACTGTCTATGTTTTGAACCATTCCTGTGACACAACTTATAGATTCCGATGCTACAGCCCAGGTTTACTGTATCCCTTGGACCTTCTTATTGACGATGAAACACAGAAATTGCATCGGAATTAAATACACAAGGCACAATGCCGTCTTAAGTACAAGAAGACTGACTCTTCTTACTGTATATGTTTTGAAACATTCCAGTGACACTAGTTATAAATTCCGATGCTTTACTTCAGGTTTACTGTATCTTTTGAACCTTCTTATTGACGATGAAACACAGAAATTGCATCGGAATTAAATACAAAAGGCACAATGCCGGCATCTGTACAAGACGTCTGACTCTTCTTACTGTCTATGCCTTTGAACCATTACTGTGACACTAGTTATAGATTCCGATTCTTCACTCCAGGTTTACAGTATCCCTTGGACCTTCTTATTGACGATGAATCACAGAAATTGCATCGGAATTAAATACAAGAGGCACAATGCCGACTTAAGGACAAGAAGATAGACTCTTCTTACTGACTATGATTTGAACCATTCCTGTGACACTAGTTATAGATTCCGATGCTTCACTTCAGGTTTACCGTTTCCCCCTGACCTTCCTATTGACGATGAAAAACAGAAATTGCATCGGAATTAAATACAAAAGGCACAATGCCTACTTAAGGACAAGAAGACTGACTGTTCTTACTGACTATGCTTTGAACCATTCCTGTGACACTAGTTATAGATTCCGAAGCTTCACTTCAGGTTTATTGTATCCCTCTGACCTTAATATTGTCGACGAAACACAGAAATTGCATCGGAATTAAATAGAAAAGGCACAATGCCGACTTAAGTACAAGAAGACTTACTCCTCTTACAGTCTGTGTTTGAACCATTCCTGTGACACTAGTTTTAGATTCCGATGCTTCACTCCATGTTTACTTTATCCCTCTGACCTTCTTATTGACGATGAAACACAGAAATTGCATCGGAATGACATACAAAAGGCACAATGCCGACTTAAGTACGATTAGACTGACTATTTTCTACTGTCTATGTTTTGAATCATTCCTGAGACACTAGTTGTAGATTCCGATGCTTCACTTCAGGTTTACTGTATCCCTTGGACCTTCTTATCGACGATGAAACACAGAAATTGCATCGGAATTAAATACAAAAGACACAATGCCAACTTAAGTACAAGAAGACTGACTCTTCTTACTCTCTATGCTTTGAACCATTCCTGTGACACTAGTTATAGATTCCGATGCTTCACTTCAGGTTTACTGTATCCCTTGGACCTACTTAATGACGATGAAACACAGAAATTGCGTCGGAATTAAATACAAAAGTCACAATGCCGACTTAAGGACAAGAAGACTCACTCTTCATACTGACTATGTTTTGAACCATTCCTGTGACACTAGTTATAGATTCCGATGCTTCACTTCAGGTTTACTGTTTCTCTCTATACCTTCCTATTGACGATGAAACACATAAATAGCATCGGAATTAAATACAAAAGGCACAATGCCGACTTAAGTACAAGAAGACTGACTCTTCTTACTGTCTATATTTTGAACCATTACAGTGACACTAGTTATAGATTCCGATGCTTCACTTGAGGTTTACTGTATCCCTCTGTCTTTCTTATTGACGAGGAAACACAGAAATTGTATCGGAATTAAATAGAAAAGACACAATGCCTACTTAAGTACAAGAAGACTGACTCTTCTTACTGTCTACGTTTTGAACCATTCCTGTGACACTAGTTATAGATTCCGATGCATCACTCCAGGTTTACTGCATCCCTTGGACCTTGTTATTGACGATGAAACTCAGAAATTGATTCGGAACTAAATAGAAAAGGCACAATGCCGACTTATGTACAAGAAGACTGACCCTTTCTACTGTCTATGTTTTGAACCATTCCTGTGACACTAGTTATGGATTCCGATGCTTCACTTTAGGTTTACTGTATCACTTGGACCTTCTTATTGACGATGAAACACAGAAATAGCATCGGAATTAAATACATAAGGCATAAGGCCGACTTAAATACATGAAGACCGACTCTTCCTACTGACTTTGTTTGAACCACTCCTGTGACACTAGTTTTAGATTCCGATGCTTCACTTGAGCGTTAATGTATCCCTCTGACCTTCTTATTGACGAGGAAACACAGAAATTGAATCGGAATTAAATTGATACGCCACAATGCCGACTTAAGTACAAGAAGACTGACTCTTCTTATTGTCTATGTTTTGAACCATTCCATTGACACTAGTAATAGATTCCGATGCTTCACTCCAAGTTTTCTGTATCCTTTGGACCTTGTTATTGACGATGAAACACAAAAATTGCATAGGAATTAAATAGAAAAGGCACAATGCCGACTTAAGTACAAGAAGACTGACTCTTCTTACTGTCTATGTTTTGAACCATTCCTGTGACACTAGTTATAGTTTCCGATGCTTCACTTCAGGTTTACTGTATCCCTTGGACCTTCTTATTGACGATGAAACACAGAAATTGCATCGGAATTAGATACAAAAGGCACAATGCCGACATCAGTAGAAGACGTCTGACTCTTCTTACTGTCTATGTTTTGAACCAGTACTGTGAACCTAGTTATAGATTCCGATGCTTCACTCCAGGTTTACAGTATCCCTTGGACCTTCTTATTGACGATGAAACACAGAAATTGCATCGGAATTAAATACAAAAGGCACAATGCCGACTTAAGTACAAGAAGACTGACCCTCCTTACTGCCTATGTTTGAACCATTCCTGTGACACTAGTTATAGATTCCGATGCTTCACTTCAGGTTTCCTGCATCCCTCTGACCTTCTTATTGCCGGTGAAACACAGAAATTGCACCGGAATTAAATACGAAATGCACAATGCCAACTTAAGTACAAGAAGATTGACTCTTCTTACTGACTATGTTTTGAACCACTCCTGTGACACTAGTTATAAATTCCGATGCTTCACTTCAGGATTACTGTATCCCTGTGACCTTCTTATTGATGATCAAACATAGATTTTGCATCGGAATAAGATACAAAAGGCACAATGCCGACTTAAGTACAAGAAGACTGACTCTTCTTACTGACTATGTTTTGAACCATTCCTGTGACACTGGTTATAGATTCCGATGCTTCACTTCAGGTTTACTGTATCCCTTGGTCCTTCTTATTGACGATGAAAGACAGAAATTGCATCGGAATTAAATACAAAAGGCAAAATGCCGACTTAAGTACACGAAGACTGAATCTTCTTACTGTCTATGCTTTGAACCATTTCTGTGACACTAGTTATAGATTTCGATGCTACACTCCGGGTTTACTGTATACCTTGGACCTTCTTATTGACGATGAAACACAGAAATTGCATCGGAATTAAATACAAAGGGCACAATGCCGACATAAGGACAAGAAGACTGACTCTTCTTACTGACTTTGTTTGAAAAATTAGCGTGACCCTAGTTATAGATTCCGATGCTTCACCTCAGGTTTACTGTATCCCTTGGACCTTCTTATTGACGATGAAACACAGAAATTGCATCGGAATTAAATACAAAAGGCACAATGCCGACCTAAGTACAAGAAGACTGCCTCTTCCTACTGTCTTTGTTTTGAACCATTCCTATGACACTAGTTATAGATTGCGATGCTTCACTTCATGTTTACTGTATTTCTTGGACCTTCTTATTGACGATGAAACATAGAAATTGCATCGGAATTAAATACAAAATGCACAATGCCGACTTAAGTACATGAAGACCGACTCGTCCTACTGACTATGATTTGAACCATTCCTGTGACATTAGTTATAGATTCCGATGCTTCACTTGAGGTTTACTGTATCCCTTGGACATTCTTATTGACGATGAAACACAGAAATTGCATCGGAATTAAATACAAAAGGAACAATGCAGACTTAAGTACAACAAGACTGACTCTTCTTACTGTCTAGGATTTGAACCATTCCTGCGACATTAGTTATAGCTTCCGATGCTTCACTCCAGGTTTACTGTATCCCTTGGACCTTCTTATTGACGATGAAACACAGAAATTGCATCGGAATTAAATACAAAAGGCACAACGCCAACTTAAGGACAAGAAGACTGACACTTCTTACTGACTATGTTTTGAAACATTCCTGTGACACTAGCTATAAATTCCGATGCTTCACTTCAGGTTCACTGTATCACTCTGACCTTCTTATTGACGATGAAACACAGATATTGCATCGGAATTAAATACAAAAGGCACAATGCCGTCTTAAGTACAAGAAGACTGACTCTTCTTACTGTCTATGCTTTGAAACATTCCATTGACACTAGTTATAGATTCCGATGCTTCACTCCAGGTTTACTGTATCCCTTGGACCTTGTTATTGACGATGAAACACAGAAATTGCATCGGAATTAAATAGAAAATTTATAATGCCGACTTAAGTACAAGAAGACTGACTCTTCTTACTGACTATGATTTGATCCATTCCTGTGACACTAGTTATAGTTTCTGATGCTTCACTCCAGGTTTTCTGTATCCCTTGGGCCTTCTTGTTGACGATGAAACACAGAAATTGCATCGGAATTAAATACAAAAGGCACAATGCCGACTTAGCACAAGAAGGCTGACTCTTCTTACTGACTATGTTTTGAACCATTCCTGTGACACTAGTTATAGATTCCGTTGCTTCACTTCAGGTTTACTGTATCCCTTGGACCTTCTTATTGACGATGAAACACAGAAATTGCATCGGAATCAAATAGAAAAGGCACAATGCCGACTAAGTACAAGAAGACTGACTCTTGTTACTGTCTATGTTTTAAACCATTCCTGTGACACTAGTTATAGATTCCGATGCTTCACTTCAGGTTTACTGTATCCCTTGGACCTTCTTATTGACGATGAAACACAGAAATTGCATCGGAATTAAATACAAAGCGCACAATACCGACTTAAGTACAAGAAGACTGACTCTTCTTACTGTCTATGTTTTGAACCATTCCTGTGACACTAGCTATAGATTCCGATGCTTCACTTCAGGTTTACTGTATGCCTTTGACCTTCTTATTGACGATGAAACACAGAAATTGCATCGGAATTAAACACAAAACGCACAATGCCGACTTAAGTACTAGACGACTGACTTTTCTTACTGTCTATGTTTTGAACCATTCCTGTGGCACTAGTTATAGATTCCGATGATTCACTTCAGGTTTACTGTATCCCTTGGACCTTCTGATTGACGATGATACACAGAAATTGCATCGGAATTAAATACAAAAGGCACAATGCTGACTCAAGTACAAGAAGACTGACTCTTCATACTGTCTATGTTTGGAACCATTCCTGTGAAACTAGTTATAGATTCCGATGCTTCACTTCAGGTTTACTGTATCCCTTGGACCTTCTTATTGACGATGAAACACAAAATTTGCATCGGAATTAAATACAAAAGGCACAATGCCGACTTAAGTACATGAAGACCGACACTTTATACTGACTATGTTTTGAACCATTCCTGTGACACTAGTTTTAGATTCCGATGCTTCAATTGAGGTTTACTGTATCCCTTGGACCTTCTTAATGACGATGAAACACAGAAATTGCGTCGGAATTAAATACAAAAGGCACAATGCCGACTTAAGTACAAGAAGACTGATTCTGCTTACTGACTTTGTTTTGAACCATTCCTGTGACACTAGCTATAGATTCCGATGCTTCACTTCAGGTTTACTGTATCCCTCTGACCTTCTTATTGACGATGAAACACAGATTATGCATCGGAATTAACCACAAAAGGCACAATGCCGACTTAAGTAGAAGAAGACTGACTCCTCTTACTGTCTATGATTTGAACCATTCCTGTGACACTAGTTATAGATTCCGATGCTTCACTCCAGGTTTACTGTATTACTTGGAGCTTCTTATTGACGATGGAACACAGAAATTGCATCGGAATTAAATAAAAAATGCACAATGCCTACTTAAGGACAAGAAGACTGACTCTTCTTACTGACCATGTTTTGAACCATTCCTGTGGCACTAGCTATAGATTCCGATGTTTCACTTCAGGTTTACTATATCAATCTGACCTTTTTATTGACGATAAAACACAGAAAATGCATCGGAATTAAATACAAAAGGCACTATGCCGACTTAAGTACAAGAAGACTGACTCTTCATACAGTCTATGTTTTGAACCATTCCATTGACACTAGTTATAGATTCCGATGCTTCACTTCAGGTTTACTGTATCCCTTGGACCTTGTTATTGACGATGAAACACAGAAATTGCATCGGAATGAAATACAAAAGGCACAATGCCTACTTAATTACAAGAAGACTGACTATTCTTACTGACTATGTTTTGAACCATTCCTGTGACACTAGCTATAGATTCCGATGCTTCACTTCAGGTTTATTATATCCCTCTGACCTTCTTATTGACGATAAAAGACAGAAAATGCATCGGAATTAAATACAAAAGGCAAAATGCCGACTTAAGTACACGAAGACTGACTCTTCTTACTGTCTATGTTTTGAACCATTCCTGTGACACAAGTTATAGATTCCGATGCTACAGTCCAGGTTTACTGTATCCCTTGGACCTTCTTATTGACGATAAAACACAGAAAATGCATCGGAATTAAATACAAAAGGCACAATGTCGACATAAGTACAAGAAGACTGACTCTTCTTACTGTCTATATTTTGAACCATTCCAGTGACACTAGTTATAGATTCCGATGCATCACTTCAGGTTTACTGCATCCCTTGGACCTTCTTATTGACGATGAAACACAGAAATTGCTTCGGAATTAAATACAAAAGGCACAATGCCGGCTTCAGTACAAGACGTCTGTCTCTTCTTACTGTCTATGTTTTGAACCATCACTGTGACACTAGTTATAGATTCCGATGCTTCACTCCAGGTTTACAGTATCCCTTGGACCTTTTTATTGACGATGAAACACAGAAATTGCATCGGAATTAAATACAAGAGGCACAATGCCGACTTAAGGACAAGAAGATTGACTCTTCTTGCTGACTATGTTTCGAACCATTCCTGTGACACTAGTTATAGATTCCGATGCTTCACTTCAGGTTTACTGTTTCCCTCTGACCTTCCTATTGACGATGAAAAACAGAATTTGCATCGGAATTAAATACAAAAGGCACAATGCCGACTTAAGAACAAGAAGACTGACTCTTCTTACTGTCTATGTTTGAACCATTCCTGTGACACTAGTTATTGATTCCGATGCTTCACTTCAGGTTTCCTGTATCCCTTTGACCTTCTTATTGCCGGTAAAACACAGAAATTTTATCGGAATTAAATACGAAAGGCACAATGCCAACTTATGTACAAGAAGACTGACTCTTCTTACTGACTATGTGTGAACCATTCCTGTGACACTAGTTATAGATTCCGATGCTTCACTTCAGGTTTACTGTATCCCTCTGACCTTCTTATTGACGATGAAACACAGAAATTGCATCGGAATTAAATAGATAAGGCACAATGCCGACTTAAGTACAAGAAGACTGACTCTTCTTACTGACTATGATTTGAACCATTCCTGTGACACTAGTTATAGATTATTATGCTTCACTTCAGGTTTATTGTATCATTCTGACCTCCTTATAGACGATGAAACACAGAAATTGCTTCGGAATTAAATACAAAAGGCACAAAGCCGGCTTCAGTACAAGACGTCTGACTCTTCTTACTGTCTATGTTTTGAACAATTACTGTGACACTAGTTATAGATTCCGATGCTTCACTCCAGCTTTACAGTATCCCTTGAACCTTTTTATTGACGATGAAACACAGAAATTGCATCGGAATTAAATACAAAAGGTGCAATGTCGACTTAAGTACAAGAAGACTGACTCTTCTAACTGTCTATATTTTGAACCATTCCAGTGACACTAGTTATAGATCCCGATGCTTAACTTCAGGTTTACTGCATCCCTTGGACCTTCTTATTGACGATGAAACACAGAAATTGCATCGGAATTAAATACAAAAGGCACAATGCCGGCTTCAGTACAAGACGTCTGACTCATCTTACTGTCTATGTTTTGTACCATTACTGTGACACTAGTTATAGATTCCGATGCTTCACTCCAGGTTTACAGTATCCCTTGGACCTTCTTATTGACGATGAAACACAGAAATTGCTTCGGAATTAAATACAAGAGGCACAATGCCGACATAAGGACAAGAACATTGACTCTTCTTACTGACTATGCTTTGAACCATTCCTTTGACACTAGTTATAGATTCCGATGCTTCACTTCAGGTTTACTGTTTCCCTCTGACCTTCCTATTGACGATGAAAAACAGAAAATGCATCGAAATTAACTACAAAAGGCACAATGCTGACTTAAGTACAAGAAGACTGACGCTTCTTACTGTCTATGTTTGAACCATTCCTGTGACACTAGTTATGGATTCCGATGCTTCACTTCAGGTTTCCTGCATCCCTCTGACCTTCTTATTGACGGTGAAACACAGAAATTGCATCAGAATTAAATACGAAATGCACAATGCCAACTTAAGTACAAGAAGATTGACTCTTCTTACTGACTATGTTTTGAACCACTCCTGTGACGCGAGTTATAGATTCCGATGCTTCACTTCAGGATTACTGTATCCCTCTGACCTTCTTAGCGATGATGAAACATAGAAATTGCATCGGAATAAGATACAAAAGGCATAATGCCGACTTAAGTACAGGAAGACTGACTCTTCTCACTGTCTATGTTTTGAACCATTCCTGTGACACTAGTTATAGATTCCGATGCTTCACTTCAGGTTTACTGTATCCCTTAGACCTTCTTATTGACGATGAAACACAGAAATTGCGTAGGAATTAAATACAAAAGGCAAATGCCGACTAAAGTACACGAAGACTGATTCTTCTTACTGTCTATTTTTTGAACCATTCCTGTGACACAAGTAATAGATTCCGATGCTACACTCCAGATTTACTGTATCCCTTGGACCTTCTCATTGACGATAAAATACAGAAATTCCATCGCAATTAAATACAAAAGGCACAATGCCGACTTAAGGACAAGAAGACTGACTCTTCTTACTGACTATGTTTTTAACCATTCCTGTGACACTAGTTATAGATTCCGATGCTTCACTTCAGGTTTACTGTATCCCACTGACCTTCTTATTGACGATGAAACACAGAAATTGCATGAGAATTAAATACAAAAGGCACAATGCCGACTTAAGTACAAGACGTCTGACTCTTCTTACTGTCGATGTTTTGAACCATTACTGTGACACTAGTTATAGATTCCGATGCTTCACTATAGGTTTACAGTATCCCTTGGACCCTCTTATTGACGATGAAACACAGAAATTGCATCGGAATTAAATACAAGAGGCAGAATGCCGACTTAAGGACAAGAAGACTGACTCTTCTTACTGTCTATGTTTGAACCATTCCTGTGACACTAGTTATAGATTCCGATGCTTCACTTCAGGTTTCCTGTATCCCTTTGACCTTTTTATTGCCGGTGAAAGACACAGATTGTATCGGAATTAAATACGAAAGGCACAATGCCAACTTATGTACAAGAAGACTGACTCTTCTTACTGACTATGTTTTGAACGATTCCTGTGACACTAGTTATAGATTCCGATGCTTCACTTCAGGTTTACTGTATCCCTCTGACCTTCTTATTGACGATTAAACACAGAAACTACATCGGAATTAAATAGAAAAGGCACAATTCCGACTTAAGTACAAGAAGGCTGACCCTTCTTACTGTCTATGTTTTGAACCATTGCTATGACACTAGTTGTACATTCCGATGCTTCACTTCAGGTTCACTGTATTCCTTGGACCTTCTTATTGACGTTGAAGCACAGAAATTGCATCAGAATGAAATACAAAAGGCGCAATGCCGACTTAAGGACAAGAAGGCTGAACCTTCTTACTGTCTATGTTTTGAACCATTGCTATGACACTAGTTGTACATTCCGATGCTTCACTTCAGGTTCACTGTATTCCTTGGACCTTCTTATTGACGATGAAACACAGAAATTGCATCAGAATGAAATACAAAAGGCGCAATGCCGACTTAAGGACAAGAAGATTGACTCTTCTTACTGACTATGTTTTGAACCATTCCTGTGACACTAGTTATAGATTCCAATGCTTCGCTTCAGGCTTCCTGCATCCCTCTGACCTTCTTATTGCCGGTGAAACACAGAAATTGCATCGGAATTAAATACGAAATGCACAATGCCAACTTAAGTACAAGAAGATTGACTCTTCTTACTGACTATGCTTTGAACTATTCCTGTGACACTAGTTATAGATTCCGATGCTTCACTTCAGGATTACTGTATCCCTCTGACCTTCTTACTGATGATGAAACATAGAAATTGCATCGGAATAAGATACAAAAGGCACAATGCCGACCTAAGTACAAGAAGACTGACTCTTCTTACTGTCTATGTTTTGAACCATTCCTGTGACACTAGTTACAGATTCCGATGCTTTACTTCAGGTTTACTTTATCCCTTAGACCTTCTTATTGACGATGAAACACAGAAATTGCGTCGGAATTAAATACAAAAGGCTAATGCCGACTAAAGTACACGAAGGCTGACTCTTCTTACTGTCTATGTTTTGAACCAATCCTGTGACACAAGTTATAGATTCCGATGCTACACTCCACGTTTACTGTATCCCTTGGACCTTCTCATTGACGATGAAACACAGAAATTGCATCGGAATTAAATACAAAAGCACAATGCCGACTTAAGGACAAGAAGACTGACTGTTCTTCCTGACTATGTTTTGAACCATTCCTGTGAGACTAGTTATAGATTATAATGCTTCACTTCAGGTTTACTGTATCCCTTGGACCTTCTTATTGCCGATGAAACACAGAAATTGCGTCGGAATTAAATACAAAAGGCACAATGCCGACTTAAGGACAAGAAGACTGACTGTTCTTACTGACTATGTTTGAACCATTCCTGTGACACTAGTTATAGATTCCTATGCTTCACTTCAGGTTTATTGTATCCCTCTGACCTTCTTATTGACGATGAAACACAGAAATTGTATCGGAATTAAATAGAAAAGGCACAATGTCGACTTAAGTACAAGAAGACTGACTCTTCATACTGTCTATGTTTCGAACCATTCCTGTGACACAAGTCATAGATTCCGATGCTACAGTCCAGGTTTACTGTATCCCTTGGACCTTCTTATTGACGATGAAACACAGAAATTGCATCGGAATTAAATGCAAAAGGCACAAGTCGACTTAAGTACAAGAAGACTGACTCTTCTTACTGTCTATATTTTGAACCATTCCAGTGACACTAGTTATAGATTCCGATGCTTCACTTCAGGTTTACTGCATCCCTTGGACCTTCTTATTGACGATGAAACACAGAAATTACATCGGAATTAAATACAAAAGGCACAATGCCGGCTTCAGTACAAGACGTCTGACTCATCTTACTGTCTATGTTTTGAACCATTACTGTGACACTAGTTATAGATTCCGATGCTTCACTCCAGGTTTACAGTATCCCTTGGACCTTCTTATTGACGATGAAACACAGAAATTGCATCGGAATTAAATACAAGAGGCACAATGCCGACATAAGGACAAGAACATTGACTCTTCTTACTGTCTATGTTTGAACCATTCCTGTGACACTAGTTATAGATTTCTATGCTTCCCTTCAGGTGTCCTGCATCCCTCTGACCTTCTTATTGCCGGTGAAACACAGAAATTGCATCAGAATTAAATACGAAATGCACAATGCCAACTTAAGTACAAGAAGATTGACTCTTCTTACTGACTATGTTTTGAACCATTCCTGTGACGCTAGTTATAGATTCCGATGCTTCACTTCAGGATTACTGTATCCCTCTGACCTTCTTAGTGATGATGAAACATAGAAATTGCATCGGAATGAGATACAAAAGGCACAATGCCGACTTAAGGACAAGAAGACTGACTCTTCTTACTGACTATGTTTTGAACCATTCCTGTGACACTAGTTATAGATTCCGATGCTTCACTTCGGGTTTACTGTATCCCACTGACCTTCTTATTGACGATGAAACACAGAAATTGCATCGGAATTAAATACAAAAGGCACAATGCCGACTTAAGGACAAGAAGACTGACTCTTCATACTGACTATGCTTTGAACCATTCCTGTGACACTAGTTATAGATTACGATGCTTCACTTCAGGTTTACTGTTTCCCTCTGACCTTCCTATTGACGATGAAACACAGAAATTGCATCGGAAATAAATCCAAAAGGCACAATTCCGACTTAAGTACAAGACGTCTGACTCTTCTTACTGTCGATGCTTTGTACCATTACTGTGACACTAGTTATAGATTCCGATGCTTCACTTCGGGTTTACTGTATCCCACTGACCTTCTTATTGACGATGAAACACAGAAATTGCATCGGAATTAAATACAAAAGGCTCAATGCCGACTTAAGGACAAGAAGACTGACTTTTCTTACTGTCTATGTTTGAACCATTCCTGTGACACTAGTTATACATTCCGATGCTTCACTTCAGGTTTCCTGTATCCCTTTGACCTTCTTATTTCCGGTGAAACACAGAGATTGAATCGGAATTAAATACGAAATACACAATGCCAACTTATGTACAAGAAGACTGACTCTTCTTACTGACTATGTTTTGAACGATTCCTGTGACACTAGTTATAAATTCCGATGCTTCACTTCAGGTTTACTGTATTCCTCTGACCTTCTTATTGACGATGAATCACAGAAACTGCATCGGAATTAAATAGAAAAGGCACAATTCCGACTTAAGTACAATAAGGCTGACCCTCTTTACTGTCTATGTTTTGAACCATTCCTGTGACACTAGTTGCACATTCCGATGCTTCACTTCAGATTCACTGTATTCCTTGGACCTTCTTATTGACGATGAAACACAGAAATTGCATCAGAATTAAATACAAAATTCACAATGCCGACTTAAGGACAAGAAGATTGACTCTTCTTACTGACTATGTTTTGAACTATTCCTGTGACACTAGTATAGATTCCGATGCTTCACTTCAGGTTTACTGTTTCCCTCTGACCTTCCTATTGACGATGAAAAACAGAAATTGCATCGGAATTAAATACAAGAGGCACAATGCCGACATAAGGACAAGAACATTGACTCTTCTTACTGTCTATGTTTGAACCATTCCTGTGACACTAGTTATAGATTTCTATGCTTCGCTTCAGGTTTCCTGCATCCCTCTGACCTTCTTATTGCCGGTGAAACACAGAAATTGCATCGGAATTAAATACGAAATGCACAATGCCAACTTAAGTACAAGAAGATTGACTCTTCTTACTGGCTATGTTTTGAACCATTCCTGTGATGCTTCACTTCAGGATTACTGTATCCTTCTGACCTTCTTATTGATGATGAAACATAGAAATTGCATCGGAATAAGATACAAATGGCACAATGCCGACTTAAGTACAAGAAGACTGACTCTTCTTACTGTCTATGTTTTGAACCATTCCTGTGACACTAGGTATAGATTCCGATGCTTTACTTCAGGTTTACTGTATCCCTTAGACATTCTTATTGACGATGAAACACAGAAATTGCGTCGGAATTAAATTCAAAAAGCTAATGCCGACTAAAGTACACGAAGACTAACTCTTCTTACTGTCTATGTTTTGAACCATCCTGTGACACAAGTTATAGATTCCGAAGCTACACTCCACGTTTACTGTATCCCTTGGACGTTCTCATTGACGATGAAACACAGAAATTGCATCGGAATTAAATACAAAAGCACAATGCCGACTTAAGGACAAGAAGACTAACTGTTCTTACTGACTATGTTTGAACCATTCCTGTGACACTAGTTATAGATTCCGATGCTTCACTTCAGGTTTATTGTATCCCTCTGACCTTCCTATTGACGACGAAACACAGAAATTGCATCGGAATTAAATACAAAAGGCACAATGCCGACTTAAGTACAAGAAGACTGACTCTTCCTACTGACTATGTTTTGAATCATTCCTGTGACACTAGTTTTGGATTCCGATGCTTCACTTCAGGTTTACTGCATCCCACTGACCTTCTTATTGACGATGAAACACAGAAATTGCATCGGAATTAAGTACAAAAGGCACATTGCCGACTTAAGGACAAGAAGACTGACTCTTCATACTGACTATGTTTTGAACCATTCCTGTGACACTAGTTACAGATTCCGATGCTTCACTTCAGGTTTACTGTTTCCCTCTGACCTTCCTATTGACGATGAAACACAGAAATTGCATCGGAATTAAGTACAAAAGGCACAATGCCGACTTAAGTACAAGAAGACTGACTCTTCTACTGTCTATGTTTTGAACAATTTCTGTGACACTAGTTATAGTGTCCGATGCTTCACTTCAGGTTTACTGTATCCCTTGGGCCTTCTTATTGACGATGAATCACAGAAATTGCATCGGAATTAATTACAAAAGGCACAATGCCGACTTAAGTACAAGAAGACTGACTCTTCTTACTGTCTATATTTTGAACCATTCCAGTGACACTAGTTATAGATTCCGATGCTTCACTTCAGGTTTCCTGTATCCCTTTGACCTTCTTATTGCCGGTGAAACACAGAAATTGTATCGGAATTAAATACGAAAGGCACAATGCCAACTTATGTACAAGAAGACTGACTCTTCTTACTGACTATGTTTTGAACGATTCCTGTGACACTAGTTATAGATTCCGATGCTTCACTTCAGGTTTACTGTATCCTTCTGACCTTCTTATTGACGATGAAACACAGAAATTACATCCGAATTAAATAGAAAAGGCACAATGAAGACTTAAGTACAAAAAGACTGACTCTTCTTACTGACTATGTTTTGAACCATTCCTGTGACGCTAGTTATAGATTATAATTCTTCACTTCAGGTTTACTGTATCCCTTGGACCTTCTTATTGACGATGAAACACAGAAACTGCGTCGCAATTAAATACAAAAGGCACAATGCCGACTTAAGGACAAGAAGACTGACTGTTCTTACTGACGATGTTTGAACCATTCCTGTGACACTAGTTATAGATTCCGATGGTTCACTTTAGGTTTACTGTATCCCTTGGACCTTCTTATTGACGATGAAACACAGAAATTGCATCGGAATTAAATAGAAAAGGCACAATTACGACTTAAGTACAAAAAGACTGACTCTTCTTACTGACTATGTTTGAACCATTCCTGTGACACTAGTTATAGATTCCGATGCTTCACTTCAGGTTAACTGCATCCCTTGGACCTTCTTATTGACGATGAAACACAGAAATTGCATCGGAATTAAATACAAAAGGCACAATGCCGGCTTCAGTACAAGACGTCTGACCCTTCTTACTGTCTATGTCTTGAACCATTACTGTGACACTAGTTATAGATTCCGATGCTTCACTCCAGGTTTACAGTATCCCTTGGACCTTCTTATTGACGATGAAACACAGAAATTGCGTCGGAATTAAATACAAAAGGCAAAAGCCGACTAAAGTACACGAAGACTGACACTTCTTACTGTCTATGATTTGAACCAATCCTGTGACACAAGTTATAGATTCCGATGCTACACTCCAGGTTTACTGTATCCCTTGGACCTTCTCATTGACGATGAAACACAGAACTTGCATCGGAATTAAATACAAAAGGCACAATGCCGACTTAAGGACAAGAAGACTAACTGTGCTTACTGACTATGTTTTGAACCATTCCTGTGACACTAGTTATAGATTCCGATGCTTCACTTCAGGTTTATTGTATCCCTCTGACCTTCCTATTGACGACGAAACACAGAAATTGCATCGGAATTAAATAGAAAAGGCGCAATGCCGTCTTAAGTACAAGAAGACTAACTCTTCTTACTGACTATATTTTGAACCATTCCTGTGACACTTATAGATTCCGATGCTTCACTTCAGGTTTACTGTATACCTTGGACCTTCTTATTGACGATGAAACACAGAAATTGCATCGGATTTAAATACAAAAGGCACAGTGCCGACTTAAGTACAAGAAGACTGACTCTTCCTACTGTCTATGTTGTGAACCATTCCATTGACACTAGTTATTGATTCCGATGCTTCACTCCAGGTTTACTGTATCCCTTGGACCTTCTTATTGACGATGAAACACAGAAAATGCATCGGAATTAAACAGAAAAGGCACAATGAAGACTTAAGTACAAGAAGACTGACTCTTCTTACTGACTATGTTTTGAAACATTCCTGTGACACTAGTTATTGATTATAATGCTTCACTTCTTGTTTACTGTATCCCTTGTTTTGAACCATTCCTGTGACACTAGTTATAGATTCCGATTCTTCACTTCAGGTTTTCTGTATCCCTTTGACCTTCTTATTGCCGGTGAAACACAGAAATTGTATCGGAATTAAATACAAAAGGCACAATGCCAACTTATGTACAAGAAGACTGACTCTTCTTACTGACTATGATTTGAACGATTCCTGTGACACTAGTTATAGATTCCGATGCTTCACTTCAGGTTTACTGTATCCCTCTGACCTTCTTATTGACGATGAAACACAGAAACTGCATCGGAATTAAATAGATAAGGCACAATTCCAACTTAAGTACAAGAAGGCTGACCCTTGTTACTGTCTATGTTTTGAACCATTCCTATGACACTAGTTGTACATTCCAATGCTTCACTTCAGGTTCACTGTATCCCTTGGACCTTCTTATTGACGATGAAACACAGAAACGGCATTGGAATTAAATAGAAAAGGCACAATTCCGACTTAAGTACAAGAAGGCTGACCCTTGTTACTGTCTATGTTTTGAACCATTCCTATGACACTTGTTGTACATTCCAATGCTTCACTTCAGGTTCACTGTATCCCTTGGACCTTCTTATTGACGATGAAACACAGAAATTGCATCAGAATTAAATACAAAAGGCACAATGCCGACTTAAGGACAAGAAGACTGACTCTTCTTACTGACTATGATTTGAACCATTCCTGTGACACTAGCTATAGATTACGATGCTTCACATCTGGTATACTGTATCCCTCAGACCTTCTTATTGACGATGAAACACAGAAATTGCATCGGAATTAAATACAAAAGGCACAATGCCGACTTAAGGACAAGAAGACTGACTCTTCTTACTGTCTATGTTTGAACCATTCCTGTGACACTAGTTAGAGATCCGATGCTTCACTTCAGGTTTCCTGTATCCCTTTGACCTTCTTATTGCCGGTGAAACACAGAGATTGTATCGGAATTAAATACGAAAGGCACAATGCCAACTTATGTACAAGAAGACTGACTCTTCTTACTGACTATGTTTTGAACGATTCCTGTGACACTAGTTATAAATTCCGATGCTTCACTTCAGGTTTACTGTATCCCTCAGACCTTCTTATTGACGATGAAACACAGAAACTGCATCGGAATTAAATAGAAAAGCCACAATTCAGACTTAAGTACAAGAAGGCTGACCCTTCGTACTGTCTATGTTTTGAACCATTCCTGTGACACTAATTGTACATTCCGATGCTTCACTTCAGGTTCACTGTATTCCTTGGACCTTCTTATTGACGATGAAACACAGAAATTGCATCAGAATTAAATACAAAATTCACAATGCCGACTTACGGACAAGAAGGTTGACTCTTCTTACTGACTATGTTTTGAACCATTCCTGTGACACTAGTATAGATTCCGATGCTTCACTTCAGGTTTACTGTTTCCCTCTGACCTTCCTATTGACGATGAAAAACAGAAATTGCATCGGAATTAAATACAAAAGGCACAATGACGACTTAAGTACAAGAAGACTGACTCTTCTTACTGTCTATGTTTGAACCATTCCTGTGACACTAGTTATAGATTCCGATGCTTCGCTTCTGGTTTCCTGCATCCGTCTGACCTTCTTATTGCCGGTGAAACACAGAAATTGCATCGGAATTAAATATGAAATGCACAATGCCAACTTAAGTACAAGAAGATTGACTCTTCTTACTGACTATGTTTTGAACCATTCCTGTGACACTAGTTATAGATTCTGATGCTTCACTTCAGGATTACTGTATCCCTCTGACCTTCTTATTGATGATGAAACATAGAAATTGCATCGGAATAAGATACAAATGGCACAATGCCGACTTAAGTACAAGAAGACTGACTCTTCTTACTGTCTATGTTTTGAACCATTCCTGTGACACTAGTTATAGATTCCGATGCTTTACTTCAGGTTTACTGTATCCCTTAGACATTCTTATTGACGATGAAACACAGAAATTGCGTCGGAATTAAATTCAAAAGGCTAATGCCAACTAAAGTACACGAAGACTGACTCTTCTTACTCTCTATGTTTTGAACCAATCCTGTGACACAAGTTATAGATTCCGATGCTACAAACCAAGTTTACTTTATCCCTTGGACGTTCTCATTGACGATGAAACACAGAAATTGCATCGGAATTAAATACAAAAGCACAATGCCGACTTAAGGACAAGAAGAATAACTGTTCTTACTGACTATGTTTTGAACCATTCCTGTGTCACTAGTTATAGAATCCGATGCTTCACTTCAGGTTTATTGTATCCCTCTGACCTTCCTATTGACGACGAAACACAGAAATTGCATCGGAATTAAATACAAAAGGCACAATGCCAACTTAAGTACAAGAAGACTGACTCCTCTTACTATCTATGATTTGAACCATTCCTGTGACACTAGTTTTAGATTCCGATGCTTCACTCCAGGTTTACTGTATCCCTTGGATCTTCTTATTGACGATGAAACACAGAAATTGCATCGGAATTAAATAGAAAAGTCACAATGCCGTCTTAAGTACATGTATTCTGACTCTTCTTACTGACTATGTTTTGTACCATTCCTGTGACACTAGTTATAGATTCCGATGCTTCACTTCAGGTTTACTGTATACCTTGGACCATCTTATTGACGATGAAACACAGAAATTGCATCGGATTTAAATACAAAAGGCACAATGCCGACTTAAGTACAAGAAGACTGACTCTTCCTACTGACTATGTTATGAATCATTCCTGTGACACTAGTTTTGGATTCCGATGCTTCACTTCAGGTTTACTGTATCCCACTGACCTTCTTATTGACGATGAAACACAGAAACTGCATCGGATTTAAGTACAAAAGGCACATTGCCGACTTAAGGACAAGAAGAATAACTGTTCTTACTGACTATGTTTTGAACCATTCCTGTGACACTAGTTACAGATTCCGATGCTTCACTTCAGGTTTAACGTTTCCCTCTGACCTTCCTATTGACGATGAAACACAGAAATTGCATCGGAATTAAGTACAAAATTCACAATGCCGACTTAAGTACTAGAAGACTGACTCTTCTACTGTCTATGTTTTGAACCATTTCTGTGACACTAGTTATTGTGTCCGATGCTTCACTTCAGGTTTACTGTATCCCTTGGGCCTTCTTATTGACGATGAATCACAGAAATTGCATCGGAATTAATTACAAAAGGCACAATGCCGACTTAAGTACAAGAAGACTGACTCTTCTTACTGTCTATATTTTGAACCATTCCAGTGACACTAGTTATAGATTCCGATGCTTCACTTGATTTTTCCTGTATCCCTTTGACCTTCTTATTGACGATGAAACACAGAAATTGCATCGGAATTAAATAGAAAAGGCTCAATTACGACTTAAGTACAAAAAGACTGACTCTTCTTACTGACTATGTTTGAACCATTCCTGTGACACTAGTTATAGATTCCGATGCTTCACTTCAGGTTAACTGCATCCCTTGGACCTATTTATTGACGATGAAACACAGAAATTGCATCGGAATTAAATACAAAAGGCACAATGCCGGCTTCAGTACAAGACGTCTGACCCTTCTTACTGTCTATGTCTTGAACCATTACTGTGACACTAGTTATAGATTCCGATGCTTCACTCCAGGTTTACAGTATCCCTTGGACCTTCTTATTGACGATGAAACACAGAAATTGCGTCGGAATTAAATACAAAAGGCAAATGCCGACTAAAGTACACGAAGACTGACACTTCTTACTGTCTATGATTTGAACCATTCCTGTGACACAAGTTATAGATTCCGATGCTACACTCCAGGTTTACTGTATCCCTTGGACCTTCTCATTGACGATGAAACACAGAACTTGCATCGGAATTAAATACAAAAGGCACAATGCCGACTTAAGGACAAGAAGACTAACTCTTCTTACTGACTATATTTTGAACCATTCCTGTGACACTTATAGATTCCGATGCTTCACTTCAGGTTTACTGTATACCTTGGACCTTCTTATTGACGATGAAACACAGAAATTGCATCGGATTTAAATACAAAAGGCACAGTGCCGACTTAAGTACAAGAAGACAGACTCTTCCTACTGTCTATGTTGTGAACCATTCCACTGACACTAGTTATTGATTCCGATGCTTCACTCCAGGTTTACTGTATCCCTTGGACCTACTTATTGACGATGAAACACAGAAACTGCATCGGAATTAAATAGAAAAGGCACAATTCCAACTTAAGTACAAGAAGGCTGACCCTTGTCACTGTCTATGTTTTGAACCTTTCCTATGACACTAGTTGTACATTCCAATGCTTCACTTCAGGTTCACTGTATCCCTTGGACCTTCTTATTGACGATGAAACACAGAAACTGCATTGGAATTAAATAGAAAAGGCACAATTCCGACTTAAGTACAAGAAGGCTGACCCTTGTTACTGTCTATGTTTTGAACCATTCCTATGACACTAGTTGTACATTCCAATGCTTCACTTCAGGTTCACTGTATCCCTTGGACCTTCCTATTGACGATGAAACACAGAAATTGCATCAGAATTAAATACAAAAGGCACAATGCCGACTTAAGGACAAGAAGACTGACTCTTCTTACTGACTATGATTTGAACCATTCCTGTAACACTAGCTATAGATTACGATGCTTCACATCTGGTATACTGTATCCCTCAGACCTTCTTATTGACGATGAAACACAGAAATTGCATCGGAATTAAATACAAAAGGCACAATGCCGACTTAAGGACAAGAAGACTGACTCTTCTTACTGTCTATGTTTGAACCATTCCTGTGACACTAGTTATAGATTCCGATGCTTCACTTCAGGTTTCCTGTATCCCTTTGACCTTCTTATTGCCGGTGAAACACAGAGATTGTATCGGAATTAAATACGAAAGGCACAATGCCAACTTATGTACAAGAAGACTGACTCTTCTTACTGACTATGTTTTGAACGATTCCTGTGACACTAGTTATAAATTCCGATGCTTCACTTCAGGTTTACTGTATCCCTCTGACCTTCTTATTGACGATGAAACACAGAAACTGCATCGGAATTAAATAGAAAAGGCACAATTCCGACTTAAGTACAAGAAGGCTGACCCTTCGTACTGTCTATGTTTTGAACCATTCCTGTGACACTAATTGTACATTCCGATGCTTCACTTCAGGTTCACTGTATTCCTTGGACCTTCTTATTGACGATGAAACACAGAAATTGCATCAGAATTAAATACAAAATTCACAATGCCGACTTAAGGACAAGAAGATTGACTCTTCTTACTGACTATGTTTTGAACCATTCCTGTGACACTAGTATAGATTCCGATGCTTCACTTCAGGTTTACAGTTTCCCTCTGACCTTCCTATTGACGATGAAAAACAGAAATTGCATCGGAATTAAATACAAAAGGCACAATGACGACTTAAGTACAATAAGACTGACTCTTCTTACTGTCTATGTTTGAACCATTCCTGTGACACTAGTTATAGATTCCGATGCTTCGCTTCAGGTTTCCTGCATCCGTCTGACCTTCTTATTGCCGGTGAAACACAGAAATTGCATCGGAATTAAATACGAAATGCACAATGCCAACTTAAGTACAAGAAGATTGACTCTTCTTACTGACTATGTTTTGAACCATTCCTGTGACACTAGTTATAGATTCCGATGCTTCACTTCAGGATTACTGTATCCCTCTGACCTTCTTATTGATGATGAAACATAGAAATTGCATCTGAATAAGATACAAATGGCACAATGCCGACTTAAGTACAAGAAGACTGACTCTTCTTACTGTCTATGTTTTGAACCATTCCTGTGACACTAGTTATAGATTCCGATGCTTTACTTCAGGTTTACTGTATCCCTTAGACATTCTTATTGACGATGGAACACAGAAATTGCGTCGGAATTAAATTCAAAAGGCTAATGCCGAATAAAGTACACGAAGACTGATTCTTATTACTCTCTATGTTTTGAAAAAATCCTGTGACACAAGTTATAGATTCCGATGCTACACACCAAGTTTACTGTATCCCTTGGACGTTCTCATTGACGATGAAACACAGAAATTGCATCGGAATTAAATACAAAAGCACAATGCCGACTTAAGGACAAGAAGAATAACTGTTCTTACTGACTATGTTTTGAACCATTCCTGTGACACTAGTTATAGATTCCGATGCTTCACTTCAGGTTTATTGTATCCCTCTGACCTTCCTATTGACGACGAAACACAGAAATTGCATCGGAATTAAATACAAAAGGCACAATGCCAACTTAAGTACAAGAAGACTGACTCCTCTTACTGTCTATGATTTGAACCATTCCTGTGACACTAGTTTTAGATTCCGATGCTTCACTCCAGGTTTACTGTATCCCTTGGATCTTCTTATTGACGATGAAACACAGAAATTGCATCGGAATTAAATAGAAAAGTCACAATGCCGTCTTAAGTACATGTACTCTGACTCTTCTTACTGACTATGTTTTGTACCATTCCTGTGACACTAGTTATAGATTCCGATGCTTCACTTCAGGTTTACTGTATACCTTGGACCATCTTATTGACGATGAAACACAGAAATTGCATCGGATTTAAATACAAAAGGCACAATGCCGACTTAAGTACAAGAAGACTGACTCTTCCTACTGACTATGTTTTGAATCATTCCTGTGACACTAGTTTTAAATTCCGATGCTTCACTTCAGGTTTACTGTATCCCACTGACCTTCTTATTGACGATGAAACACAGAAATTGCATCGGATTTAAGTACAAAAGGCACATTGCCGACTTAAGGACAAGAAGACTGACTCTTCATACTGACTATGTTTTGAACCATCCTGTGACACTAGTTACAGATTCCGATGCTTCACTTCAGGTTTAACGTTTCCCTCTGACCTTCCTATTGACGATGAAACACAGAAATTGCATCGGAATTAAGTACAAAAGGCACAATGCCTACATAAGTACAAGAAGACTGACTCTTCTACTGTCTATGATTTGAACCATTTCTGTGACACTAGTTATAGTGTCCGATGCTTCACTTCAGGTTTACTGTATCCCTTGGGCCTTCTTATTGACGATGAATCACAGAAATTGCATCGGAATTAATTACAAAAGGCACAATGCCGACTTAAGTACAAGAAGACTGACTCTTCTTACTGTCTATATTTTGAACCATTCCAGTGACACTAGTTATAGATTCCGATGCTTCACTTGAGGTTTCCTGTATCCCTTTGACCTTCTTATTGCCGGTGAAACACAGAAATTGTATCGGAATTAAATACGAAAGGCACAATGCCAACGTATGTACAAGAAGACTGACTCTTCTTACTGACTATGTTTTGAACGATTCCTGTGACACTAGTTATAGATTCCGATGCTTCACTTCAGGTTTACTGTATCCCTCTGACCTTCTTATTGACGATGAAACACAGAAATTACATCCGAATTAAATAGAAAAGGCACAATGAAGACTTAAGTACAAAAAGACTGACTCTTTTTACTGACTATGTTTGAACCATTCCTGTGACGCTAGTTATAGATTATAATTCTTCACTTCAGGTTTACTGTATCCCTTGGACCTTCTTATTGACGATGAAACACAGAAACTGCGTCGGAATTAAATACAAAAGGCACAATGCCGACTTAAGGACAAGAAGACTGACTGTTCTTACTGACTATGTTTGAACCATTCCTGTGACACTAGTTATAGATTCCGATGCTTCACTTTAGGTTTACTGTATCCCTTGGACCTTCTTATTGACGATGAAACACAGAAATTGCATCGGAATTAAATAGAAAAGGCACAATTACGACTTAAGTACAAAAAGACTGACTCTTCTTACTGACTATGTTTGAACCATTCCTGTGACACTAGTTATAGATTCCGATGCTTCACTCCAGGTTTACAGTATCCCTTGGACCTTCGTATTTACGATGAAACACAGAAATTGCGTCGGAATTAAATACAAAAGGCAAATGCCGACTAAAGTACACGAAGACTGACACTTCTTACTGTCTATGATTTGAACCATTCCTGTGACACAAGTTATAGATTCCGATGCTACACTCCAGGTTTACTGTATCCCTTGGACCTTCTCATTGACGATGAAACACAGAACTTGCATCGGAATTGAATACAAAAGGCACAATGCCGACTTAAGGACAAGAAGACTGACTCTTCATACTGACAATGTTTTGAACCATTCCTGTGACACTAGTTATAGATTCCGATGCTTCACTTCAGGTTTATTGTATCCCTCTTACCTTCCTATTGACGACGAAACACAGAAATTGCATCGGAATTAAATAGAAAAGTCACAATGCCGTCTTAAGTACAAGAAGACTGACTCTTCTTACCGACTATATTTTGAACCATTCCTGTGACACTAGTTATAGATTCCGATGCTTCACTTCAGGTTTACTGTATACCTTGGACCTTCTTATTGACGATGAAACACAGAAATTGCATCGGATTTAAATACAAAAGGCACAGTGCCGACTTAAGTACAAGAGGACTGACTCTTCCTACTGTCTATGTTTTGAATCATTCCTGTGACATTAGTTTTGGATTCCGATGCTTCACTTCAGGTTTACTGTATCCCACTGACCTTCTTATTGACGATGAAACACAGAAATTGCATCGGAATTAAATACAAAATGCACAATGCCGACTTAAGGACAAGAAGACTGACTCTTCATACTGACAATGTTTTGAACCATTCCTGTGGCACTAGTTATAGATTCCGATGCTTCACTTCAGGTTTACTGTTTCCCTCTGATCTTCCTATTGACGATGAAACAAAGAAATTGCATCGGAATTAAACACAAAAGGCACAATGCCGACATAAGTACAAGAAGACTGACTCTTCTTACTGTCTATGTTTTGAACCATTACTGTGACACTAGTTATCGATTCCGACGCTTCACTATAGGTTTGCAGTATCCCTGGGACCCTCTTATTGACGATGGAACACAGAAATTGCATCGGAATTAAATACAAGAGGAACAATGCCGATTTAAGGACAAGAAGACTGACTCTTCTCACTGTCTATGTTTGAACCATTCCTGTGACACTAGTTATAGATTCCGATGCTTCACTTCAGGTTTACTGTATACCTTGGACCATCTTATTGACGATGAAACACAGAAATTGCATCGGATTTAAAAAAAAAAAACTCACAATACCGACTTATGTACAAGAAGACTGACTCTTCCTACTGACTATGTTTTGAATCATTCCTGTGACACTAGTTTTGGATTCCGATGCTTCACTTCAGGTTTACTGTATCCCACTGACCTTCTTATTGACGATGAAACACAGAAATTGCATCGGAATTAATTACAAAAGGCACATTGCCGACTTAAGGACAAGAAGACTGACTCTTCATACTGACTATGTTTTGAACCATTCCTGTGACACTAGTTATAGATTCCGATGCTTCACTTCAGGTTTACTGTTTCCCTCTGACCTTCCTATTGACGATGAAACACAGAAATTGCATCGGATTTAAATACAAAAGGCACAATGCCGACTTAAGTACAAGAAGACTGACTCATCTACTGTCTATGTTTGAACCATTTCTGTGACACTAGTTATAGTGTCCGATGCTTCACTTCAGGTTTACTGTATCCCTTGGGCCTTCTTATTGACCATGAATCACAGAAATTGCATCGGAATTAATTACAAAAGGCACAATGCCGACTTAAGTACAAGAAGACTGACTCTTCTTACTGACTATGTTTTGAACCATTCCTGTGACACTAGTTATTGATTATAATGCTTCACTTCTTGTTTACTGTATCCCTTGTTTTGAACCATTCCTGTGACACTAGTTATAGATTCCGATTCTTCACTTCAGGATTTCTATATCCCTTTGACCTTCTTATTGCCGGTGAAACACAGAAATTGTGTCGGAATTAAATACAAAAGGCACAATGCCAACTTATGTACAAGAAGACTGACTCTTCTTACTGACTATGATTTGAACGATTCCTGTGACACTAGTTACAGATTCCGATGCTTCACTTTAGGTTTACTGTATCCCTCTGACCATCTTATTGACGATGAAACACAGAAACTGCATCGGAATTAAATAGAAAAGGCACAATTCCGACTTAAGTACAAGAAGGCTGACCCTTGTTACTGTCTATGATTTGAACCATTCCTATGACACTAGTTGTACATTCCAATGCTTCACTTCAGGTTCACTGTATCCCTTGGACCTTCTTATTGACGATGAAACACAGAAATTGCATCAGAATTAAATACAAAAGGCACAATGCCGACTTAAGGACAAGAAGACTGACTCTTCTTACTGACTATGTTTTGAACCATTCCTGTGACACTAGTTATAGATTATAATGCTTCACTTCAGGTTTACTGTATCCCTTGGACTTTCTTATTGACGATAAAACACAGAAATTGCGTCGGAATTAAATACAAAGGGCACAATGCCGACTTAAGGACAAGAAGACTGACTGTTCTTACTGACTATGTTTGAACCATTCCTGTGACACTAGTTATAGATTCCGATGCTTCACTTCAGATTTATTGTATCCCTCTGACCTTATTATTGACGATGAAACACAGAAATTGCATCGGAATTAAATAGAAAAGGCAAAATGTCGACTTAAGTGCAAGAAGACTGACTCTTCTTACTGTCTATGCTTTGAACCATTCCTGTGACACTAGTTATAGTTTCCGATGCTTCCCTCCAGGTTTACTGTATCCCTTGGACCTTCTTATTGACGATGAAACACAGAAATTGCATCGGATTTAAATAGAAAAGGCACAATGCCGACTTCAAGTACAAGAAGACTGACTCTTCTTACTAACTATGTTTTGAACCATTCCTGTGACACTAGTTATAGATTCCGGTGCTTCACTTCAGGTTTACTGTATACCTTGGACCTTCTTATTGACGATGAAACACAGAAACTGCATCGGAATTAAATACAAAAGGCACAGTGCCGACTTAAATACAAGAAGACTGACTCTTCTTACTGACTATGTTTTGAACCATTCCTGTGACACTTGTTATAGATTCCGATACTTCAGGTTTACTGTATACCTTGGACCTTCTTATTGACGATGAAACACAGAAATTGCATCGGAATTAAATACAAAATGCACAATTCCGACTTAAGTACAATAAGACAGACCCTTCCTACTGTCTATGTTTTGAATCATTCCTGTGACACTAGTTTTGGATTCCGATGCTTCACTTCAGGTTAACTGTATCCCTCTGACCTTCTTATTGACGATGAAACACAGAAATTGCATCGGAATGAAATACAAAATGCACAATGCCGACTTAAGTACAAGTAGACTGACTCTTCCTACTGTCTATGTTTTGAACCATTCCCGTGACACTAGTTATAGTTTCCGATGCTTCACTTTAGGTGTACTGTATCCCTCTGACCGTATTGCCGATGAAACTCAGAAATTGCATCGGAATTAAATACAAAAGGCACAGTGCCGACTTAAATACAAGAAGACTGACTCTTCTTACTGACTATGCTTTGAACCATTCCTGTGACACTAGTTATAGATTCCGATGCTTCACTTGAGGTTTACTGTTTCCCTTGGACCTTCTTATTGACGATGAAACACAGAAATTGCATCGGAATTAAATACAATAGAAACAATGCCGACTTAAGTACAAGAAGACTGACTCTTCTACTGTCTATGTTTTGAACCTTTTCTGTGACACTATTTATAGAGTCCGATGCTTCACTGAAGGTTTACTGTATCCCTTGGGCCTTCTTAATGCCGGTGAAACACAGAAATTGCATCGGAATTAAATACGAAATGCACAATGCCGACTTAAGTACAAGAAGACTGACTCTTCTTACTGACTATGTTTTGAACCATTCCTGTGACACTAGTTATAGATTCCGATGCTTTACTTCAGGATTACTGTGTCCCTCTGACCTTCTTATTGATGATGAAACACAGAAATTACATCGGAATAAGATACAAAAGGCACAATGCCGACTTAAGTACAAGATGACTGACTCTTCTTACTGACTACGTTTGAACCATTCCTGTGACACTAGTAATAGATTCCGATGCTTCACTTCAGGTTTATTGTATCCCTCTGACCTTCTTATTGACGGTGAAACACAGAAATTGGATCGGAATTACATAGAAAAGGCACAATGTCGACTTAAGTACAAGAAGACTGACTCTTCTTACTGTCTATGTTTTGAACCGTTCCTGTGACACTAGTTATAGATTCCGATGCTTCACTTCAGGTTTACTGTATACCTTGGACCTTCTTATGGCAATGAAACACAGAAATTGCATTGGAATTGAATACAAAAGGCACAGTGCCGACTTAAATACAAGAAGACTGACACTAGTTTTGGATTCCGATGCTTCACTTCAGGTTTACTGTATCCCTCTGACCTTCTTATTGACGATGAAACACAGAAATTGCATCGGAATTAAATAAAAAAGGCACAATGCCGCCTTAGGGACAAGAAGACTGACTGTTCTTACTGACTATGTATTGAACCACACCTGTGACCCTAGTTATAGATTCCGATGCTTCACTTCAGGTTTATTGTATCCCTCTGACCTTCTTATTGACGATGAAACACAGAAATTGCATCGGAATGAAATACAAAAGGCACAATGCCGATTTAAGTACAAGAAGACTGACTCTTCCTACTGTCTATGATTTGAACCATTCCTGTGACACCAGTTATAGATTTCGATGCTTCACTTTAGGTGTACTGTATCCCTCTGACCGTATTGCCGATGAAACTCAGAAATTGCATCGGAATTAAATACAAAAGGCACAATGCCACCTTAAGGACAACAAGACTGACTCTTCTTACTGACTATGCTTTGAACCATTCCTGTGACACTAGTTATAGATTCCGATGCTTCACTTGAGGTTTACTGTTTCCCTTGGCCCTTCTTATTGACGATGAAACACAGAAATTGCGTCGGTATTAAATACAAAAGAAACAATGCCGACTAAGTACAAGAAGACTGACTCTTCTACTGTCTATGATTTGAACCTTTTCTGTGACACTATTTATAGAGTCCGATGCTTCACTTCAGGTTTACTGTATCCCTTGGGCCTTCTTAATGCCGGTGAAACACAGAAATTGCATCGGAATGAAATACGAAATGCACAATGCCAACTTAAGTACAAGAAGACTGACTCTTCTTACTGACTATGTTTGAACCGTTCCTGTGACACTACTTATAGATTCCGATGCTTCACTCCAGGTTTACTGTATCCCTTGGACCTTCTTATTGACGATGAAACACAGAAATTGCATCGGAATTAAATAGAAAAGGCACAATGCCGACTTAAGTACAAGAAGACTGACTCTTCTTACTAACTATGTTTTGAACCATTCCTGTGACACTAGTTATAGATTCCGATGCTTCACTTCCGGTTTACTGTATACCTTGGACTTTCTTATGGCAATGAAACACAGAAATTGCATTGGAATTGAATACAAAAGGCACAGTGCCGACTTGAATACAAGAAGACTGACTCTCCTTACTGACTATGTTTTGAACCATTCCTGTGACACTAGTTTTGGATTCCGATGCTTCACTTCAGGTTTACTGTATCCCTCTGACCTTATTGACGATGAAACACAGAAATTGCATCGGAATAAAATACAAAAGGCACAATGCCGACTTAAGTACAAGAAGACTGACTCTTCCTACTGTCTATGTTTTGAACCATTCCTGTGACACTAGATATAGATTCCGATGCTTCACTTCAGGTTTACTGTATCCCTCTGACCGTATTGCCGATGAAACTCAGAAATTTCACCGGAATTAAATACAAAAGGCACAATGCCGACTTTGGGACAAGAAGACTGACTCTTCTTACTGACTATGTTTTGAACCATTCCTGTGACACTAGTTATAGATTCCGATGTTTCACTTGAGGTTTACTGTTTCCCTTGGACCTTGAAATTGATGATGAAACACAGAAATTGCATTGGAATTAAATACAAAAGAAACAATGCCGACTTAAGTACAAGAAGACTGACTCTTTTACTGTCTATGCTTTGAACCTTTTCTGTGACGCTATTTATGGAGTCCGATGTTTCACTTCAGGTTTACTGTATCCCTTGGGCCTTCTTAATGCCGGTGAAACACAGAAATAGCATCGGAATTAAATTCGAAATGCACAATGCCAACTTAAGTAAAAGAAGATTGACTCTTCTTACTGACTATGTTTGAACCATTCCTGTGACACTAGTTATAGATTCCGATTCTTCACTTCAGGATTACTGTATCCCTTAGACCATCTTATTGACGATGAAACACAGAAATTGCATCGGAATTAAATACAAAAGGCAAATGCCGACTTAAGTACACGAAGACTGACTCTTCTTACTGTCTATGTTTTGAACCATTCCTGTGACAAAAGTTATAGATTCCGATGCTACACCGCATGTTTACTGCATCCCTTGGACCTTCTCATTGACGATGAAACACAGAAATTGCATCGGAATTAAATACAAAGGGCACAATGCGGACTTAGGGTCAAGAAGGATGACTGTTCCTACTGTCTATGTTTTGAACGAATCCTGAGACACTAGGTATAGATTCCGATGCTTCACTTCAGGTTTATTGTATTCCTCTGACCTACCTAATGACGACGAAACAGAGAAATTGTATCGGAATTAAATAGAAAAGGCACATTGCCGCTTAAGTACAAGAAGACTGACTCCTCTTACTGTCTATGTTTTGAACCATTCCTGTGACACTAGTTTTAGATTCCGATGCTTCACTGCAGATTTACTGTATCCCTAGTACCTTCTTATTGACGATGAAACACAGAAATTGCATCGGAATTAAATACAAAAGGCACAATGCCTACTTAAGGACAAGAAGACTGACTCTTCTTACTGACTATGTTTTGAACCATTCCTGTGACACTAGCTATAGATTCCGATGCATGACTTCAGTTTTACTGTATCCCTTGGACCTTGTTATTGACGATGAAACACAGATATTGCATCGGAATTAAATACAAAAGGCACAATGAAGACTTATGTACAAGAAGACTGACTCTTCTTACTGTCTATGTTTTGAACCATTCCTGTGACACTAGTTATAAATTCCGATGCTTCACTCCAGGGGTACTGTATCCCTTGGTCCTTCTTATTGACGATGAAACACAGAAATTGCATCGGAATTAAATAGAAAAGGCACCATGCCGACTTAAGTACAAGAAGCCTGACTCTTCTTACTAACTATGTTTTGAACCATTCCTGTGACACTAGTTATAGATTCCGATGCTTCCCTTCAGGTTTACTGTATACCTTGGACCTTCTTATTGACGATGAAACACAGAAATTGCATCGGAATTAAATACAAAAGGCACAGTGAAGACTTAAATACAAGAAGACTGACTCTTCTTACTGACTATGTTTTGAACCATTCCTGTGACACTTGTTATAGATTCCGATGCTTCACTTCAGGTTTACTGTATACCTTGGACCTTCTTATTGACGATGAAACACAGAAATTGCATCGGAATTAAATACAAAATCACAATTCCGACTTAAGTACAATAAGACTGACCCTTCCTACTGTCTATGTTTTGAATCATTCCTGTGACACTAGTTTTGGATTCCGATGCTTCACTTCAGGTTTACTGTATCCCTCTGACCTTCTTATTGACGATGAAACACAGACATTGCATCGGAATGAAATACAAAAGGCACAATGCCGACTTAAGTACAAGAAGACTGACTCTTCCTACTGTCTACGTTTTGAACCATTCCTGTGACACTAGTTATAGATTCCGATGCATCACTTGAGGTTTACTGTTTTCCTTGGACCTTCTTATTGACGAGGAAACGCAGAAATTGCATCGGAATTAAATACAAAAGAAACAATGAAGTCTTAAGTACAAGAAGACTGACTCTTCTACTGTCTATGTTTTGAACCTTTTCTGTGACACTATTTATAGAGTCCGATGATTCACTTTAGGT